>NC_044304.2:36889618-36974618 GCF_007474595.2 Lynx canadensis
AAGGAACTGGGGTTGCCTTTATGAAACATAAAGCCAGGGGACGCCTGCATGGCACAGTCAGTTAAGCGTCTGACTTCAGCTCAGGTCGTGACCTCATAGTTCGTGAGTTTGAGCCCCGTATCAGACTCTGCACTGATAGCACAAAGCCTGCTAAGATCCTTTGTCACCCTCTCTCTGACCCTCCCCCACTCATCCCCCTCTCTCTTTCTCTCTCCAAAATAAACACACATTTAAAGAAATGAAAAGTAAGCCAGGAAAGCCCTTTGGAACTGTTGGCCTGATACCTTGCTTACAGGTTTTCCCAGCAGCCTTACCAGGAGAGTCAGGAATATCACTTCCCGGAAGGTACAGGGACCTCAGGATATTTGGGGGACCTTGAGAAGAGGAATTCACCCACACCTACAGGTATTGCAGGCATGTGTGATGGCAAGTATTTGGCTTGGCTTCTGGCCTGGCTCGGACAAGTTTTCTCCCACTTGCCCGTGATTCCTCATAATTAGGATATTGTTGAAGTTAGACATCAAACAAAGAGGGCTTCTTGATGGTTTGATCCCTTAGCCATATATGCCCCAGGGGCCACCTCTATTGATATAAAATTACAAATAGAGGCTTTAGCCAAGCATAAACTAGTCATCTTTAAACAGACGCAGCTCAGTTTAAAAAGTGGCCCTCCAAAACCGAATGGCCCTTGATAGCTTAACTGCAGCCCAAGGAGGCACCTATGCTTCATTAAAGCAGAGTGCTATGTATGCACTCCAGGTTACCCAGAAATATTACTCCAGAATTATGGCAGGGTTACCAACTGACATGTGTACTCAAATTAAGGCTATACAAAAATACTTCCCTCTCTTTAAAAGACTGGTTAAGCCCTGCTTCTCGGGACGACTGTGGTCAACTATAAAGGGTCTCTTTGTTGGACTTCTCATTCTTTTAGCCATACTAATGCTCATATGTTGCCTTTTCCAAAGTTTCTCTGCTTGGTGCCAGGACTCCATCACTACAATAACTTCAGGTTGACAAATGGTCCTTACCACCACACACATACTTCTTTGGGATCCACATTGGACTCAGCTGCCTCCACTTTTCCTAAATCCCCTATACATTCCTGACTAATCAATGTTGACCCATGACGTAGGGACATCTCTACATCTCTATTCAGCAAGAAGAAGTTACAGAAGATGAGGCCTTCCCCCTGCCTTCAACAACCTTAAAGATTTAAGGTTCAGAATTGTTCAGGGGGCGGCAGGGGGCGAGGTGCCTGGGTCTCTCAGTCAGTTAAGACTCTGACACTTGATTTCAGCTCAGGTCATGATCTCATGGCTCGTGAGTTCAACCCCACATCGGGCTCAGCAATATGAGAGTGGATGCTGCTTGGGATTCTCTCTCTCCCTCCCTCTCTGCCCCTCCCCTGCTCACTCTATATTTCTCTCAAAGTAAAGAAACTTAAAAAATTATTCATGGGGGAAATGAGGAGGAGCACAAAGGCAAGAGGATCATAGTCAAGATTAAATTCTCTCACAATCTGCAGCCCACTGAAAAATCTCTGAGACATGCGGAGTGAGACCCTGCTCAAGGCACTAATGGCACTAAATATTGATGATTTACTAGAGACTGAAAGCAACCCTGTCTACACAACAGCCAGACCTCCAGGATCCCATGAGTCTTCTATAACATGCACAAATCCCTTTAGAGATAGGATACCTCTAGCCTCTCCACCCCCAAACTTAAAAGTATACAGTTAATTGCTCCTCACTTTCCCAGTGCAGCTCTTCCTTCCAACCTGTCCTGTCCCCATGCTGAAATGAAAACACCTCTTCGCACCATAAAATGTAACAAGAATTCATTCTTGACCATTGGGCTTGATGATCGTGCATCCCCCGTAGTTGGTGATGTTAGTGTGCACAGGTGCTCAGTACATGGCTTTCTCTTGTCCTCACCACAGTTATGGACACAGGCATGTACATGGAAGGACACCATTTTACTGAAGCAAACCGGTCTAGGTCACACAGCTGGTAAGCAGCACAGCTGGATCTCAAACTCTAGGCTCCTGGTCCTGCCCCTACGGGCCACAAAGGGCTCCCCCTGGGAAGCTGACACTGGCTTTGGGGACACTACCTCACCTCCATGAATCATCTCACCTTTTCAAGGCCCCCAATCTCTGTTCACTGCTCCTCTTTCCCTGCTCCCTGCTCCAGTTATAACCGGGGTGACCCTGGCCACCTGCTAGGCCCTCCCCGCCCAGAACACCTGGGGCCTTCAACCATCTAGGTGTTGTCCCAGGGCTCCCAGGAGAGAAGCTAATGAACTATTTCTCTTAAAATGCTCTCCTCCCTGTGCTGATTCATAGGGGCACATGTATAGCAGCACTTTCAATAATAATTTCAACAAATTATGGAAAGAGCCTAAAGGTCCATCAACTGATGAATAAAGAAGATGTGGTATATATATACAATGGAATACTAGTTGGCAATGGCAAAGAATAAAATCCTGCCATTTGTAACAATGTGGATGGAACTGGAGTGTATTATGCCAAGTGAAATAAGTCAGTCAGAAAAAGACAGATATCAAACGTTTTCACTCATATGTGGAACTTGAGAAACTTAATGGAGGACCATGGGGGGAGGGAAGGGGAAAATGTAGTTTCGAATAGAAGGGAAGGCAAAGTATAAGAGACTCTTGAATGCAGAGAACTGAGGGTTGATGCGGGGCTGGGGGGAAATGAGTGATGGGCATTGAGGAGGGCACCTGTTGGGATGAGCACTGGGTGTTGTATGTAAACGATGAATCACGGAATCTCCCCCAAAACAAAGAGCACACTATATACACTGTATGTTCGCTAACTTGACAATAATTTCAAAAACAAAAGTCAACTATGAATATCAGCAGCCAGACAGTTGCCAGATGTTTCAAGAGTACCCACGAGGGAGGATGTTTACATTCATGCCAGTATGGCTTGTCTTTTGTGTGTTCGATACCCATGATCATTGTGCTGACAATCCCTGCTCTCTTTTAGACAGTGGCCACTCAAAGACATGTACATTTCCCACCAGCACGCATTTTAGTGACCTCACTTCTGAGAGCTGAAGAAACAAATGTTACACATTTTGGAGGCTACTTTCTAGAGTGGTTCATTTGCACAAAATTAAAGCTTCGTATGTGAATTCGTGTGAATTGCATTGTGGGTGTATTTGCTCCTACGGTGCTGATTAGTCTAGTTTTTGTAAAATGATATGTGTTCTTTTGGGGACCATATCCAGGACTTTAGCATTCTTTTAGAAATAACTTTCATAGTTCTTATTGATTGATTTAGGTGCAATACTGTGAAATAGGAATGTGAATTCCTTTCTTTGGCTACTTGGAGCTGTGTATTCAAGGAACTTAAAATCTCCTAGATGTCATCAGCATAGAGAAGATCACCTGATTAGGCAAATCTTTATTTACTTCAGAAATCTGAAAGTGAACTAGAAGTATATTTTGGGGGGAATAACAATCCCATGTTTATAATAGTCACTACTCCTCTAAGTCCCTATCTGTAAACATCTATCCATATAACATTATCAGTTGTATCTCTAGTACATTTTTTATGGTTACTTTCTCCCATTCTTCCATAAATTTTGGGCATATTTTTGGAGATATTCCAAAGGAGTTTCTTTAGATACTTTACGAATGTACAACAGCAGACATTGACTTCTTATGTTTAATATTATTGATTTTTCTATTTTAACCTGGTTTATAAATTCTTAAGTTATGTTAACTACTTGAAAAATATTAGAATGTGCCTGCCTGCCTACCTTCCTACCTTCCTTCCTTCCTTCCTCCTTCCTTTTTTCTTTATTTCAGGATTTAAAAATAATCCCAGTTCTAAACTTCAATGTGGAACCTGGGTTTAAAAAGAAACAGTCAGGGAAATGACGATTTAGTGCATTTTTAAAAAAATGTCTGCATTATCAATTTTCAAAATTGCATAGGTTCAATGTTCATTTAGGAAAAGGTAAATCGATTTGGGGGTCAAAAATAAGCTATACATATTGTGCGTTTTAACGGAAATGTTTGTGAAGTATCATGACTTAAATAGGAAATTCTAATTTTTTCCTATTTTTTAATCCTGTGAATTCATTACGCAAAATTAAATGATTATTGTAATTTCATTGGAGTATTATTTTAGTATTTATCATGAACACTGGGTTTTTTACTAACAATATGTTTTGACAGCAAACTTAATTTTGTTTCTTCCTCTCTTAGAACCTCGAGAATATCAAGGTAAGAATTTAAGCTTTAGTTTTCTTTGTAATATTTTCTCAGTACTGGTGTTTGATGTGGGTTTTTTTCATGTTTGTTTCTAATGTTTGAGTGAGAGAGAAAGAGTGCAAGTGGGGGAGGGACAGAGAGGGAGAGACACACACAGAGTCCAAAGTGGGTGCCAGTCTCTTACCTGTCACCACAGAGCCCCATGGGAGGGTAGAACCCATGAACAGTGAGATCATGTATGACCTGAGCCAAAGTCAGACACTCAACCAACTGAGCCACCTAGGCACCCCTTGATGTGCGTTTTGATTCACCTAAGGATAAATATGGGGACTTCTGATGTCTAATTGACTTTTTAACTCTTGAAATTCATCTTTCTCTTCCCTGTTTGGAGCCTAAGTGACAATGTGGAGGGAGTTGCCATCTCTTAAGACATCAGGAGGAGGAACACATCACCAGAGTAGAAGGAATGAAATTAGTGTAATTTTACATAGAAATGATTAGGAAACAAGTGATGATATGAGCCTGAGGTTTGGAGTGAGTACTTTGCCACGACCTGGCTCTTCGTGAAATGTGAAGATGAGAAAACTCTCTATCTCCAAGCCTATCAAGAAGCCTGAGCTTAGAGACGAAGCCAGATATTGCCAGGCAGGGTGTGTGTCACAAGAGAGGTTTAAACCATGGTTCTGAGTCTGAGGTGGAGGAAGCCGTTCATGCCAGGGGAGAATGAGTGGAGATGAGTTTTTGCAAATGGGGGTAATGTATTCTGCACAGGCTCCACAGACTGTGGTGATCCTGTGGTGCTGTCTGTTGAGAGCCAGGGTGGCTGCCTGACACTTAACGAGCCCTCAAAGTCTGGTTGTTCATCCCTTTGAATGCAGTGGCGGTGGTGGGGAGAAGAGTGATCTCAGGACATGAGAGCTCTCACACTGGGCCAACAAAAGAGAAGTTTGCACTTTCTGGTCAGATGACAGAATCATTCCCTGTTGGAGGAGTCTGTTCTAGAGCTTACATGTGTTACCTGTAATTGGGTGCTTCGTGTGTGTTGAATAATATTCCTTTAAGGTTGGAGGGTAACATTCTCATGTTGGGGATGAAAAAAGTTTGTCTTCTAGGAATTGCCATTAATCCAGATCCTCCAGCCACTAAGTGTAAAGCTGAGATGGTACCCGTATGTTTGATTCCAAAGACCTTGTCCTCCAGGGCCCCCAGCCTAGGGTTCACGAAAGGCAACCTGTGAGCAGCAGGAAGTCATCCAAGGCCTTCGAGTAGTCAATCAGTCAGTAGCAGTTTGAGCTTTCCTTGTGTGGAATTCCAAATAGCACCTGGGAGTGTGAGTGGCTCAAATCGAGACTAAATGATGGTTTTGTTTGCTCCATTATTTGCAGGGACCTATTTATGTACCTTAATAATTGGAGGAGAGAAATGTAAGTTGATAGGATTTGATTTTTGTTTCATCTCTGGTGGTGACATAAGTATTTGAAGTGATTGGATTTTCTAAGAAGGGTGCTTCCAGATGGGAGAGAAATGAGAAGATATTTTATTGTGTTTCTCCATTTTGGACAATATTTTAAATAGGAATCTCATTGAAATAAGGTTTTCTTAGGTTTAACATGCTGCTAAAACTTGATTTCTTCAGGCACAACGGGAAAGCTAAAATGTTAGTTACACCCACCTGTCAGATCATGTGTGCTGCTAATACACTGGGATTATTTGATGTCACTGGTTTGGTAACAGCCTTAGAACATGTTTTGTCTCCTTTTAGTTAGTTTACAGCGAATAATTGAGAAGATCAATACTTTTAAGAAAGAAAACAGAGAACTTCATTGCTGAAAAAATATCCATTTGGGAACAGAAGGTAGCATTGCCCTTTCAAATATTTTTTTGTGATTTCATTTTGGTTACTGCCACTCTGGTAGAGCATCCTACTGACCTATTTCATGTGTTCTATAAACAATACCAATTCAACACAAGCTTCACAAATGTAAAGAGCTACCTCTTTATTTGTGAAAGGAGTCACACATTAGAAGATAGGTTTCTCTAGCACTATGCTTTTTTTTTTTTTTAATTCTGATTCCTTTTTCATGTTTTATACAACAGTGAGTTAAGGAAATGTCTTCAGGAAACTATGAGAGAAAGTAAGTTTCTCTCTGATGAAGCTCTTAAACTGAAGGTAAGAATCCCTTCTTTGCCTGGATTGCATTCTAAAAACACAAATAAAAGGAATGAATTATTATTACTCATTCAACATGTTTTGTTGAAGGAGAACATCAAAATAACAGAGCACTTTAAAGAAATTAAAAAAACAGTGTTTATTAATTTTTTCAGAGACAGGGAGAGACAGAGCACAAGCAGGAGCAGGGGAGGAGTAGAGAGAGAGGGAGACACGGAATCCAAAACAGGCTCCAGGCTCTGAACTGTCAGCACAGAGTCTGACACAGGGCTCAAACTCACAAACCACGAGATGACGACCTGAGCTGAAGTGGGATGCTTAACTGACTGAGCCGCCCAGGCACCCACTTTAATGAAATTTTAAATGCCACCCTTCAAAGTGCACTTGTTGCCTAGCAAACTCAGAGAGAGAGGAATGTGAAGAATCAGGAAGTGGTAAGAGTTGGCTGCTGAGTTTTACTGTAATTGGCTTTGGAGGCTTTTATTCATTGGGTGAAGTGAGCACAGCATATTTGCTTGCCATTTACCACAGTAGAGAGTGGGCCTCTGGGAGCCAAACCTCTTTCTGAACAATGAGCTAGAATTTCACTAGGAACACCAAGATGAGTTTTGCTATTTCAAGGACTAGGAGTTATCTTTTATTTTCACAACTAGGTAATTTATCACATCATTCAACTCTGCCCTCCAGATATGTAGAAAATTCCCAAATATAGTTGAGAGACAAAGGGTGATAGCCACAGTGTATAATCCTTTCCTTTTAAAAAACTATTTTTAAATTATTCTTTATGAATTTTTTGTTTAAATTTTAGTGAGAGAGGGCATGCGAGAGGGGCAGAGGGAAAGAGAGAGAATCTTAAGCAGGATCCACGCTCAGTGTGGAGCCCAACACAGGTCTGGATCGCACGATCCTAGAATCATGACATGACCCCAAATCAAGAGTCTGATGCTCAACTGAGCGAGCCACCCAGGTGCTCCATAGTCTCTTTCTCTCTTAATGCTGAACAGTGAATTTTCAACGTGAATGGGGAAGAAGTGTGTGTTTGTGTGTGTGTATGCACACACACACATATACAGATGTATATAAATACATATATATTCCAACAAGAAAACCATTTATAAGCTATCTGACATGAACTATTTCCCACCATCTTTATCTTCTCCTAGTTATATTTATGCGTCAAGGTCTTTGTTTATTGGAATGCACAATCCTGTTCTGTTAGGTGCACTCAAATTTTTGTGCAATCATTACTTATGGAAAGTGTTTTTCTCATATCTTACTTAAAAACGCAATGGAAATGGTGAATTCGAGCATGTAGAGTTGAGAGTCTTGAGGTCCAATAACTGTCAACTGGAAAGTATGCTGTCTGTTGCGGAGAAATCCCCATATTGGTGACAATGACTTTGCCTTGGAAAGGGAAAGAGTGCCTTCCTGCCTTCACGGTTCTTGCCCTTTTCCTATCTCACCAAAAACAAGTCTCGGGTCATGTGCACACTTAGAAAGCAAATCCATGTTTGCACAGAAAATAAAAAGGCCCTGGAAGACAAGTGTAATGCATTGGGGTCTGTGAAAGCAACCAAAGAAGCAAAAGTCAAACAGCTGAAGGACAAAGCAGGCATCCTTGAAGAATTCTGTGAAGGAAGAAAAGTGGCTATAGAAGACTAAAACGTTCATGTGAGAACTATCACAAGTACTGTTGTATGAATGAATGTGACAGCCAGTAGAGGTAATTAAAATTCTTTTCGAATTTTTTGCCAAATGCACTCAGAACTGTGCCTGTCCTTCTTACCTTGCTTTCTGTCACCCGCATTTTCCTTTCTGTCCTAAGTGCTTGTCACACATTGTGTCATGTATCTGGGGTGGAAGAGGGAAGGTATCAGCATTAATAACATTGATGTCTGGATCTGCTTGGGATCCATTTACATTGGCCCATGGGTTTCAGTCCCATCACGTTGTCTTGTCATCCAGGAATTAGGTCATTTTTGTTCAGGACCCCACATGGGTCAAGAATGTGTAGGGAAAAAATCAATGATCTTGCTGCACAAACCACAGAAATTTATTTCCGGAAAGTGGGTAGGGGCGCCAGTAGTACTGGATCCCTGCATCAGTTCTGCTAGTGAGATTGTTCACAGCAGGCCAATCCCTAAGGAAGCTGAGTTATTTCCTGTCCCCCGATTTTTGAAGTGTAACTCCTCTGAGTCTTGACCAAAGCCCGCAGCTTCACTAGGGCTCATCTTTGCTGGCCGCCTCTGAACTAAACACGTTTCCTTCTAAGTCTGTGCCCATAAAGTTGTTCAGCTATTTTGCAGTTCAGTTGTCTGTCCCCAAGTTCATTGATGAGTCCTGGGGAGATTGGTTCCCACTGCCAGGCTGGCTTTGTCCTGGGCTTCCTTCTTCTCCATCTTGGTCACATGTGTCTTCATGGGGTCATTAGAAATTTGGTGCATTCGCTCACATGTTTCCTCCTTTGTACAGTATTTCCTTTTGTTCTCAGGAGGAGATCAGGGCCTTTAGAGTCCCTCATTCACATTGAAAAGGAAATACTTCCTTCTCTTCCCTGGAGACTCAGCTTCTGTTAGTCCTTCCCACACCTGGGGTGGAGCCTGCTCTGTCTCACTGGCATCTTGTTTTTATCATTTCTAAGCTCTTTTGGGGAGCACGGACAGCACCCTGGCCACCGTTCTATTTTCAGTCCCTTACAACAGAACCACTACATTCCAGCCACTCCAGAAAGCATTTGTTGAAGGACTGCCTGAGATGCCGGAAGGAAATGCATGCGCCTTTCTCTGTCTAGAGGTTTTGTGTCAGTTTCTAGGAGTCTTTCAATTTTGCATGTGACTCTTGAATACATCCAGTACCAAGTTGAAACCCTTTAAAGCAACACCATGAACAAAACAGTCTGAGGGCAACACAGCAAACCAGCCTTTCTAAGCATTTCCCTTTGCTGCCTTCACTGTCAATGAACTGAGTCTTGTTCAAGTAGATTGGCTCCATGAAGTTGATAGTTTTCCATCTGAAATCTGTTTCCTGGAGATAAACCCAGACTGTGTGACAGTTCATATCAGGTTCTACCTCAGGTGATGTTGCTGCTCTAAGATTGGCCTTTTCCTCCACCAGGATATGTGAAGGTGGACGCAGGGGTTGTACTCCTGACTCTAGCGATGTCTGGGAGTGAGCTGCAACGTTGGGGAAGCCGCATCCTGGAAGGTCGTCTTTCAGGGTGATTGTCTTTGTCAGGGTACAACTTCTGGACTGAGAATCAGGACTCCCCACGGAGGTGTGAGACTAGTGATGATCCCTTGCTTCATCCTAATGGGTATGGGTGGTCAGACAAGGTTTTTGACACTGAACTGAAATGAGCCTTCACCATCTCAAACCAAAGTCCAGCTCTGGGAAGGCACAAAGTGCAATGTTATTTGATGACTTTATGATGAAGGAGAGGAAACAGGTCTGAGAGCAGAGACATGGCAGCAGACAGAGGTTGAATTTTCTTTAACTTAAATGGGGTGTTCAGTTCATTTCTCTGACTGTGTTGTCAGTCTGTGCATTTATGGGAGAGGTGGGGGAAAGGTATTTGTATCTAGGCCTTCAAGAGTGCTGGCAGGTAAAAAGGCAGAATTTGTGGACCTTGGCTCCTGGACCGTGTATATGTGTTTCCCATCTTAGGAAGCTGAAAATGACACAGTGTGAACTGGCGGCAAAGAAGAATCAGCTGGCAGCTGCAGGGGAAATGTGAAAATAGCCATGAAAGAAATAAACAAGTACATGTGAGTTCAGCTACTAGTTACCAGCAGCTCATGAAACCGCTCTTCATTTTTTTTGTTTTTAACCTTTTTACAAGGTTAAAAGTCTATGTTTAGACTCAACATAGTAATATAAACAAAAATGCAGAGGACATATGCATAGAGTATTAACAGATAAAAAAGGTAAGATTTAGAAAGAACAAAACAATTAACTTCCTCAACATTTCCAGATTTCAAGCAATGGCCAGACTGTGTGGAAACTTCATCCATGCCAACATTCCTGGGGGGTGGTGTCAAGTATCATAATCTGTAGGAAAGCAGTGTGTCTCAGAATGAATCACACCATCAACACGGTAGTGCCATTTCATGGCCCTGGTCTTTGCAACCCTAGGAAACATGGTGAAGATCTAAGTGAAAGGACGAAAGAGCTTTATGAGGAAAGACACTTGTCACATGATGAATTAGGGCACAATTGAAAGTGGGAAGGAATTATGTGAACTCTGAACCCTACGGTCATGGAATGAGTTAGGAAAGGATGGAACAATAGTTTTGATCCTATTGTACATTTACAATCATGTGAAAAGTGTTTCATGTGTAAAATTGTATTAGGGGACAGATAGGAGGATGATGAGAACATGGGCAGATTGAAAATCATACCCAATATTGGGCCTTATCTGACAAAAGCAATTGTAACTCACAGGCAACAAAATGAACAAAGACAAGAACAGCTGCAGCAGGCAGAACTCACCTTCAGACACCAGGTAACGTGAGTTCTGCCTGACATATGGAACCCTTAGTACCTCATGTGGGTGAATGTAGTGGTCCTTGGAATTCCTAAACACGGACTTTTCATTGTTGCTTTTTTGGGTCGCAGTTCATGAGAAGAATGCTCAGGACAACTGGGTAAGTGTTTCCTTTTTTCCTCCTCTCCCTCTTTGGTGCACAGTCTGGCACGACTGAAGGTGGATGTGTTTTTCTCCCCCAGATCAAGCCTCAGATCTGGGAGAGGGAAATGGCAGAGCAGAGCCAGGAGGTCGCCCGCTTGAAACACAGGTGTGGGAGCATGACATGAGTTTTTATGGGTGTTTTGAGGGATGACAGCGGTGCCGTTTAGTGTCTAGTCAGAGGACGTGGCATGCAACTCTTATAGAAGTCCATTCTTTTTCTGTATCCAAGACTGGATGGGATGGAAGGAAAGAGGCTGCTTGAGGGATACAGGAGGCGGAGACCAATGCCTGGAAGTCCAGAGACACAGAACCCTCCGAGGAGAGGTAAGGAGCACGTGGTGATGTGCAGCAGCCTAATTTCTGCGGCAAAGCCTTTTCCTGTGGGTGATCATCGTGTGTCCTGGACAGAACCACAAGTACTACCTAAGGATAGCAGGTGGTCTGAAGGGGAGACAGGAGGGCGTTCTCCTCTGGTGCCCCAGGCAGCGGAGCACCTGTCCCTGTGACTGGTGGAGCTCAGGCCCCTCCCCTGACTCGGACCCTCCCACCGCCTCCAGCATCCCCTAGCTAAAGAGAGGATCCTGGAGGGGATGACGGGACATGGGCCTTAGCTTTCTTCCCACCTTGACACAATGTGAAGACTTTAGTTTAGTTTTATTTCAGGAGTTCATTTCGTTACTATTTTTAACGTTGTCATTTTTATTTTATTTTTTTCTTGAACCATAGCCCTACGTTCCTAAATTCAGGCTCCATATAGCTTTGTCCTCTGATGTTATCAGGGCAAGTCTGCGGCTTCACTGCTAAATACCCATCGTTTTTCTTTTCTCATTTATATATTAGTATAAGTACATTTCTATTCAGATATAGTTATATAATAACTTCCCATGTAGAAGGCAGCTTATAGATAAGCGAAAAGACTGAACAATCCACCTGGAGCCTGAAGAAACATACCCAGGTTGAGCATTCCCTGATGATATACCCCAATCAGTATGCTCCATTTACCCTTTTTTTAAGCTCATTTATTTTGAGAGAGACAGAGAGTGTGTGTGTGCGTGCGCACGTCTGGGAGGACCAGAGAGAGAGGTGGGGAGAGAGAATCCCAACACCGTCAGGGTGGAGCCGGATGCAGGGCTCGAACTCACAAGCTGTGAGATCATGACCTGAGCCAAAATCAAGAGTCAGATGATTAACTGACTGAGCCACCCAGGCATCCTCATTTTTATTCTTAATCTGTAATGAAATGGTGATTTCCCATAATGTATACCGAGAAACCTCTGTTTAAGTGATGACTTCAAGGTTGCTAGTTGAGTCTGACCTGTCCACAGTTATTTGATTAATTACGAAAAACATGACCTAGGGCACGGTGAGGTCTTTATCAAGGTGATGGGATTGTCCCCCTTATCCTTGGGAGTCACCTGAGGCATGTGGGATATCCTCTGCCTCTGGCCAAGGACCTGTGTGTAGGGAACAGTTTAAGATATTGGAGGAATGAGGTGAGGGTTTCTTTTAATTCCACACAGTCCACTGAAGTAGAATAAACCTCTATCCCTTCCGGAGTCCTTAGCAGATCCAGAAACTGGTGCAACCTCTGTGAGTTACAGCAGCTCTGACTGTACGAAGAATGCAGACAAGGACAAGGTAAATCCTGGGACCATTCTCAGTTGTAACACTTTCGGGAAACCCTCATCTCTGTGGACAGCACGCTCTCCTGGCCTAGTCTCGTTTTGTGTGTTGTGTGATATGCCTGCTTGTTATTTGTTTTCCAAATGCACACTCTTAACCTAGGAGCCTACAGCTTCTCTATTTTCAGCCTGTCATGTTTTTGTGGTAAGTTTAGAAGCCCAAAGGGCTTAGAGGCTGAGTACCTTAAGACTTTACCATGTGTTTCTGGAAATAACGAGAGGAGGATGACCCTACATTCCAAACACAAGTCTCCTGGCCTGGGTCACCCCTTCCAGACCTCAACTCTGTGGGAACAGTGTGGCTGCTGTGTTTTCCTTTCTTGATTCTGGCTAGGAGATTCACCTGCTAGAAAGTCTACCATATTGTTTAAAATTGAAAAATGCGAAACCCCATCATTACTCCAACTTTTTATTTTGAGCTCTGTGTAATTAAAAAATTTTTTTAATGTTTATTTATTTCTGAGACAGAGAGAGACAGAGCATGAGTGGGAAAGGGGCAGAGAGAGAGGGAGACACAGAATCAGAAGCAGTCTCCAGGCTCTAACCTATTAGCACAGAGCCCGACGCGGGGCTTGAACTCACAAACCGTGAGATCATGACCTGAGCTGAAGTCAGTCACTCAACCGACTGAGCCACCCAGGTGTCCCTGTGCCCTGTGCAATTTAGAGTGGTCTTAGACAAAGTCATTATCATCACTCATCACCTTCCCGTCTTTGTTGGTAAATGAGTTGTCTGGAATCCTTCCAGCTATACCTTAGGTAAAAATAATCTGAACATTGTGTCCTTCGATTGTGTTCATATGAGCAGTTTCTGGTTGTGTCCCCAGTCACTGTTAGAGCTGATACAGTCTCATGACACATCCCAGGAGTTTTATACCAGAAATCAAAACACACTTGAATTAATTCTGTCATGTGAATTTTTACCTCTTGTTTTCTGTAGGACTTAATTACGCTGTGTCCTGTAGCATGCTTCAAGTCAGAATTCCCTATGAATTAAGATGAACACATCTGAGCTTTGGAGACATTCACCACAAGTCCCTTGTTCCTCACAGAAGACTCCTATTCCCCTGCAAGATCCCAGGCATCCTCCACTCCCCAGAGGTCTCAGAGGCCTTTGACAACATTTCAAGAGGGAAGACTCTTTTCAGGGAGAGGAGCAGAGGAGACAAAGTGAGGGTCTGGCTGCAGAACTTTTCCCCAGGAGTGGCTGTGATTCCACAAGCAGTTTATGAGCCATTTATTTGCACTCAATTTGTTGTGTTCCTAATATACCAAAAACAGAGCATCAGGAGTCACTGCAGAGGAGGCATGCAGGGTGAACTGGGACATAGATGCCTGCCTGTCTGGAGAATGCTGCTTCATCACTATGTAATTACTTCTGTTAACCCTCTAGGACAGGACCCTTGCCATTTTACTTCCGCAGACATGGGCAGTGATGTGGGGTGACAGCAGTTCCACCTCTTGCATCCACCACCCCAAGCTGTAGGTGGTATCCAGTGGCAGGGACAGAGGTTTCAGGTACTGATGCTACTCTCTTGGATCCTGGTGGCAGAGAAGGTGGCAGGTGCTGACACGTTCTTCTCTGGGTTACAGCTGCTTTTGGTATTGGTTCTCTTGTCTGGCATAGGCTCGTAGCTGTCACTTCTGTTCTGCAGGACAGTGTGGATCCATGGGGACCTCTTCCATTAACTGGAAGATTGTGCAGACAAGAACCCTAGATGCACCCCCATGGGCTCTTCAGCACATCCACCTCCTGAACCTTGGTGGCCCTGGGGCCACCCTGAACCCCTCCACCAGCAACACTTGGTAAGATGTTCTGAGTGGTATGAGTTGACTTGTAAAGCACACTCATCTTTGTTGGTGTTAGGTCTTTGGCCAAGGTGCAGAGGTGGTACCACGGACCATTATGATGCAAGGGGAATGTGTCTGCCGCCATTACCACATTCCTCGTGTTTGATGATCGACATATCATCTTTCTGTCATTACCTCCACTCTGTGTTGGTACAGGTGTCTCTCGTGGAGAAGGAATGGGGCTGTATGCAGAAAAGCAGACATAGCGGTTCAGCAGAAATGCCCTGTCCGCGTGCTGGGCTCTGTGAGGCATGAGGCACAGCCTAATGTATATCCATCTACTCGAGCCCCAGCCATCCATCATTGTTTGATGAGTGATGAAAACATCTGAATCAAGGCTTTTACAGGTCTTCGTCAGGGTTTACAGGATGGGTCTTCCACTTCTTGGGGATCACCTGAGGGATGAGGTACACCCTCTGCATGTGATTTGTGATCTGACTGGAGCAAAGAGTTTAAGTTGTGTGAGGAATGTGAGGAGGGTTGTTTTGTTTTGTTTTGTTTTGTTTTTAATCCCCCAACAGTCTACTCAAATCAGAATAAATGTCCATCCCATCCAGGGCCTTTAGCAGATCCAGGAGCTGGTGTCACCCCCGTGAGTGATACCAATACTGACTCTACCAAAAGTGCCGAGAAGTACAAGGGAAATGCTCTGGCCATTTTCAGTTCTAAGTCTCTCCTGACACCCACATCTTTCTGTACAGCACACTCTCCTGCCAATGTCTCTGGTTTCTGTGTCGTATGATCTGTCTGCTTGTTTTGTTTTTTTTTTTTATGTTCCAAATGCACAACCTTTACCGAATAGTCCACGGGCTTCTCTACTGGCCACCTGGCATCTCTTTGTGTAAGTTTACAAGTTAAGTGTGCTTAGGGGTGAGGACCTTAGGGCTTTTCCAGTGTGTTCCTGGAAATAAGCCAAGGTGGATGATCCCACACTCCACTCGGAAGTCTCCTGGCTTGCCTCATTCTTTCTGGATCTCCTCAGTGTGGCATCACTGCTCTTGCTGTTTCTTCCTCTCCTGTTTCTGTCAAGGGTTTTAATGTGTTCAGAAAATCTGTGGATATCTCTACAATCTGAAAATGCAAACTGCCTTCACTGCAACTTATATTTTGTATGTGTCATATAGAGTGGTCTTAGCGTAACTTTCATATCCATCAGCATTCAATCTTTTTGTGGTAAACATGCTGTCCAGAATCCCTTCAAGTGTGCCCTGGGTATGAACATTCTGAACTATAAGAGGTGACATACTTGTTGTAGAAAACACGCACTGAAAGTTAAGTTGTGAAGAGAAAAAAATCCAAAATGACCTGTGTGGCAAGTCCCCACCATGGTCTTCACTTGGGTTCACATGAGCAGGTTCTGTTGTGTCCTGTGTCACAGGTATGGGTAAAACACGGAAATTTACACCAGAAATCAAAGTGCATTTGTGTTAATTTTGTTAATTAGAATTTTAGCATATATTTTTAGAGGACAAAAGTACCCTGCAAATTTTACTCTACTTAAGCTGAGAAGTACCTCTGAATTAAAATAAATTAGCTGAGCCCAATTAACATGTATAGGCGAAGTGTTTCTCTAAGAGCATGCTTTTTTCCAGGTTCTCTGCAGGACCTCAGGATCCCTATCGCTCCATGTGTCTCTGTGCCACTGGATAGCACTTCCAGAGAGGAGGAGACCCTACTGTCAGGAGAGCAGCAGATCGGGCACAGGCGGGGGCTTAGAGGCAGAGCTTTGAGCCACAAGGGCTATGATTCCATGGGTGGAAACTGGGACTGTCATTCCTTCTCATTCTATAGTTCTTCACATACACAATAAGCAGCCTTTGTGGCGGAGGGGTATAAAGGGTGGGGGGTGACTGTGGCCTTAGATGTCTTCCTATGGGGAGTATGCTATTTTATTAATTTAGTATTCACTCCATAAATCCTCTAGGAAAAGAGCCCTTGCTCTTTTCACAGTGGTCACAAAGAGGGGACAAAGGAGCTGGGACAGAGGAGCTGGGTGGTGCCATTTCCCTCCTCTGCCCCCCAGCATAAACACAGAGCCACCTGCTGGAAACAAGGCAATTCCCACACTGACTGCCTAACGTGCTTACACCAAGCCCCACCTTCCTGTGCTCTGGCGAGACTGGCCTTCTAGGTCAAGCTTGCCTCGGTCCCAGCGGAGCTGAAGACCAGCAGAAGCCCCTGACCATACCACCTCTCTTGACCAGACTGTTGTGCAGGGCTTCACTTCTAGTGGCAGTCGTTTCAAGCCTCATTTAACAAGCAGATCAGAGCAGACCTAGATAAAACTCACCACATTCTGGCCAAGGACCATACATTGCCCATACAACTGGCCTGAAGGATAGTGCAGCCAGAACACAAAACAGTGCATGCCACACACACCACAGACACTCCCTGATGTGCCTGGCCCTGGACACTAGATGACAGCCTCTTCATAAAGCCATTTATCTCACAGGCAGGTAACATAAGGAGCTTTTGGAACACAGAGAAGGCAAATACTCAGCCAAAATGCCAAGACAAGAGGAATGCATCCCAAATGAAGGAACAAGATAAGGTTATGGCCAGAGAAATGGAAGGAACACTTCCAAACTCATTCTATGAGGCCAGCATGGCCTTGAGTCCAAACTGCACAAAGACCCCACTAAAAAGGAAAACTACAGACCAATTTCCCTGATGAACCTGGATGCAAAAATTCGCAACAAAAATTAGCACACCGGATCCAACAATACATAAAAAGAATTAATCCCCACAATGAGGTGGGATTTATTCCTGGGATGCACAACTGATTCAATGTCTGCTAATCAACTGATGGGATACATCACATTGATAAAAGATAGGATAAGAACCACATGATCTTCTCAACAGGTGCAGAAAAAGCATTTGACTAAATACAGAATCCTCTCTTGATGGGAAAAGAAAACCCTCATGAAAGGAGGGATAGAAGGATCGTGCCTCAACATCATAATGTCCAGATACGCAAGTCCCACAACCAATATCACCTTCAATGGGGAAAAACTGAGAGCTTTTCTCCTAAGGTTAGGAACACGACAGGGATGTCCACTCTGGCCACTGTTACTCGACATACTGTTGGAAGTCCTAGCCTCAGCAATCAGACAACAAAAATAAATAAAGGTGTCCAAACTGGCAAGGAGGAGTCAAACTTTCCCTCCTCGCAGACATGATATTCTCCGTGGAAAATCCAAAAGACTGCACCAAAAAATTGCTAGGACTCGTACAGGAATGCAGGAAAGCCTCAGGATATAAAATCAATATACAGAGTTTGATTGCATTTCTATACGCCAATAATGAAGCAGCAGAAAGAGAAATCAAGGAATTGATCTCATGTACAATTGCACTGAAAACCATAAAATACCTAGGGATCAGCCTAACCAAAGAGGTAAAAGACCAGTACACTGAAAAGAATAGAGGGGTGCCTGGGTGGCTCAGTCGGTTAAGCACCGACTTCAGCTCAGGTCATGATTCCCCAGTTTGTGGGTTCAAGCCCCACATAGGGCTCTGTGCTGGCAGCTTGGAGCCTGGAACCTGTTTCAGATTTTGTGTCTCCCTCTTCTCTCTGCCCCTTCCCTGCTCATGCGCACTCTCTCTCTCTCCCTCTTGCTCTCTCTCTCAAAAATAAATAAACGTTAACAAAATTAAAAGAAAAAAACAACAGAACGTCTATGAAAGAAATTGAAGACAGAAAAAGAAAATGGAAAGAAATGGAAAAACATTCCATGATCATGGATTGGAAGAACAAATATTGATAAAATGTCAATACTACCCAAAGCGATCTACACATTCAATGCAATCCCAATCAAAATTGCACGAGCATTCTTCTCGAAGCTAGAACAAGCAATCCTAAAATTTGTATGGAACCACAAAACTTTGTTTGGAACCACAAAACTTTTTTGGCTATGGAATAGCCAAAGTAATCTTGAAGAAGAAGACCAAAGCGGGAGACATCCCAATTCTGGACTTTATCGTGTATTACAAAGCTATAATCATCAAGACAGTATGATACGGGCACAAAAACAGACACAGAGATCAATGGAACAGAATAGGGAACCCAGAAGTGGACCCTCAAACATATGGCCGACTCATCTTTGACAAAGCAGGGAAGAATATCCAATGGACAAAAAGAGTCTCTTCAGCAAATGGTACTGGGAAAACTGGACAGTGAGAAGAATGAACCTGGACCATGTTCTGAAACCATACACACACAACCTCAAAATGGATGAAAGATCTAAATGTAAGACAGGAAACCATCCAAATCCTAGACGAGAAAACAGGCAACCTACCTACCTCTTTGATCCTGGCCACAGCAACTTCTTGCTTGTCGTGTCTCCAGAAGCAAGGGAAACAAAAACAAAAATGAACTATTGGGACCTCAAGATAAAAAGCTTCTGCACAGCAGAGGACACAATCAGCAAAACTAAAAGGCAGCTGAATGGAATGGGAGGAGATATTTACAAGTGACATATCACATAAGGGGTTAATATCCAAAATCTATAAAGAATTATCAAACTCAACACCCAAAAACCAAATAATCCAATGAAGACATGGGCAAAAGACATGAAGAGACACTTTAACAAAGAAGACATCCAGATTGGTCACACATGAAAAGTTGCTCAACCTCACTCGTCATCACTGAAATACAAATCAAAACCACAAGGAGATATCCCCTCACACCTATCAGAATGGCTAAAATTAACACCGCAGGAAACGACACGTGCTGGCAAGGATGCAGAGAAAGGGAACCGTTTTGCAATGCTGGTGGGAATGCAAACTGGTGTAGCTACTCTGGACAATAGTATGGAGATTTATCACAAAAACTAAAAACAGAACTCCACAATGACCCAGCAATTGCACTACTAGGTATTTATCCAAAGGATACACAAACGCTGACTCGGAGTGGCACGTGCACTCCAATGTTTACAGAAGCATTATCAAAATTAGCTAAATTATGCAAAGAGCCCAAATGACCACTGACTGATGAATGGATGAAGAAGATGTGGTATATTGATATAATGGAATATTTCTCGGCGATCAAAAAGAATGAAAACTGCTATTCACAACAACATGGATGGAACCGGACTCTATTATGCTAAGCAAAATATGTCAGAGAAAGACACACATCATATGATTTCTCTCATCTGTAGAATTTAAGAAATAAAACTGATAAACATAGTGAAAGGAAAGCAGAAATAAGACACACACAAAGAGGGAGTCAAACGATAAGAGACTCTTAAATATAGAGAACAAATGCAGGGTTCCTGGAGGGCTAGTGAATAGGGGAATGGGCTAAATGGGTGATGGGCATGAGGGGGGGCACTTGGGATGAGGACTGGGTATTTTTTGTACTTGATGGATCACTAAATTCTACTCCTGAAACTGTATTCCACTATAAGATAACTAACTTGGGCTTAAATTTAAAAATAAATAAATAAATATTAGAAATAAATAAATAAATGTAATACCAGTCAAAAGAAAAGAACATTTAAATCAGACTCTTTGAGTGGAAATGAAAGACCAAAGGTGATACAGACAACAAAGGATCAGAGAAAACATCAAGAAACAATGGCAAAACAACTAATAAAATGGCACTAAATATAGATCTGTCAATAATTACTCTGAATGTAAATGGACTAAATGCTCCAATCAAAAGACATTGGGTAGGGTGTCAGAATAGACAAAAGAAAAAAAAGCAAGTAAACAAACAAACACGCAACAAGACCTATCTAGATGCTGCCTACAAAGCCTTATTTGGACCTAAACTCACCTGCAGACTTAAAGGGAGGGAATGAAGAAATATTTCTCATGCCAATAATGTCAAAAGAAAGCCAGTGGCAATACTGATATCAAGGAAAATAAACTCTAAAACCAAGACTGTATTTTTGTACCCTTTGGGTAAATACCTAATAGCGAAATTGGGTAAATACCTAATAGTGAAATAGCGAAACATTCATACCAGCATTACCAACAATAGCCTGACTATGGAGAAAGCCCAAATGTCCATCAACCGATGAAGGTATAACGGAGGTGTGGGGTAGGTGTGTGTGTGTATATATATGTATACACATACATACATATATATGTATATACATACGTAAATATAATGCCTACATACATACAATGGAATATTACTCAGCCATCAAAAAGAATGAAATGTTGCCAATTGCAATGATGTGAATAGAGCCAGAATGTATTGTGCGAAGTGAAATATGTCAATCAGAGAAAGACAAATATATGATGTTACTCGTGTGGAATTTAAGAAAAAAAACAGAGGACAACATGGGAAGAGGGCAGCAAAAGAGAAGAGTGGTAACAAACCATATGAGTCTCTTAATGATAGAGCAAAAACTGAGGGTTGATGGAGGGAGATGGGTGGGGGATGGGTATTAAGGAGGGCACTTGTTGTGATGAGCACTGGGCATTGTATGTAACTGATGAATCACTAAATTCTACTCCCGAAACCAATCATGCACTGTACGTCAACTAAAGCTTAAATTAAAAACAATAAAGCTGTAACAAGAGATGAAGACGGACACTATCTCATAATAAAGGGGAAACCAAACAAGAAGATCCAACGATTGTAAATTTTTATGCACCCAACATACAATCACTGAATATATAAAACAATTAACAACAAATGTAAAGAAACTCATTTATAATAATTTAAGGATAGTAGAGGTCTTTAACACATCACTCACATCAACAGACAGAACCTCTGAGCAGAAAATCAACAAGGAAACAATGGCTTTGAATGACACACTGGACCAGATGGGTTTAACAAATATATTCAGAACACTCCATACTAAAATGGCAGAATACACATTTTTTTCAAGTGCACATGGGACATTCTCCAGAATCGATCACATTCTAGGTCACAAATCAGGCCTCAACAGGTACCCAAAGACAGAGATCAGACCAAGCATCTTTTCTACCACAAAACTAGGAAACTTGAAGTCATCCACAAAAAAAAAAAAAAAAAAAAAAAAAAAAAAAAAAACAACAACAACAGAAAAAGAAAGAAAGAAAGAATGAATGAATAAAGGCCAAAACAACATGCTACTAAACGAATGGGTCACCCAGGACATCAATGAGAAAATACACTGAAACAAATGAAAATGAAAATAAAGATGCACTGGTAAAAACCTTTGGAATGAGGCAAAAGCAGTCTAAGATGGAAGTATATATAGCAATACAAGCCTACCTGACAGAGCAAGAAAAATCTCAAACAATCGAAACTTAACACCCAAGGGAATGAGAAAAAGGACAATGCAAGCTTAAAGACGGCAGAAAGAAGGAAATAATAAAGATTAAGGCAGGAATAAGTGATAATAGAAACTAGAAAAACACTAGACCAAATCAGTGAAACCAGGGGCTGGTTCTTTAAAAACAGTAATCAACCTGAAAACCTCCTAGGCAGACTTTTCACAAAGAAGAGAGAAAGGACTCAAATAAATAAAATCACAAATAAGAGAGGAGAAATAACAGTCCACCACACAGAAATACAGTTAGAAGATAATATTAGGGAAAACGATAGGCAACAAATTGGACACTCTGAGAAATATGGATAAATTCCTCGAAACACATAAACTACCAAAACTGAAACAGGAAGATACATAAAATCTGAAACCAGAAAGAAACTGAATCAGTAATAAAAAAAAAATATCTCCCCCAACACAAGAAGAGTTCAGGGCCAGCTGGCTTCACTGATGAAGTCTACCAAACATTTAAAGAAGAGGGGATATCTATTCTTCTCGAATTATTACAAAAAATAAAAAAGGAAAACTTACCAATTCATGTCATCAGGCCATCATTACCCTGATACCAAAACCAGATAAAGACTCCCCTAAAGCAGAAAACTGCAGGGGACCCTGGGTGACTCCGTCGGTTGACTGTCCAACTCTTAACTTCGGATTAGGTCATTATCTTGCGGTTCCTGGGTTCGAGTCCCACATTGGACCCTGCGCTGACAGTGTGGAGCATGCTCAGGATTCTCTCTCTCTCCCATCCCTCTGCCCTCCCTCACTTTTATGTACTCTAAGTAAATGAATAAACATTTAAAAATATATTTACAATTTGTTTTAAATAGAACTGCAGACCAATAGCCTGATGAGTATGTATGCAGAAATTCTCATGAAAATACATTCAAACTAAAGTCAGCAATACATTAATAGAATCATTGACCATAATCAAGTGGGATATACTCCTGGACTGCAAGGGTGGCTCCACATTCACAGATCAATCAACATGATGCCCCACAGTAATAGAAGAAAGGATAAGAACAATATGATGCTTTCCACAGATGCAGGAAAAGCAGTTGACAAAATGTCACATCCATTCATGACAAAAACCCTCAGCAAAGTAGATTGAGACTCAACCTACCTGCACATAGTAAAGCCCACCTGTGAAAAACCCACAGCTAATCTCATCCTCAATGCGGAAACACTGAAAGCTTTTCCTCGAAGGTCAGGAACAAGGCAGGGATGACCCCTCACACCACTGTTACTCCACACAGTATTGGAAATCCTAGCCACAGCAATCAGGCAACAAAAAGAAATAAGAGGCACCAAATCGGCAAGGAAGAAGTGGAACGCTCGCTATTTGTAACTGACATGATGCTCTCTATAAAAAACATGAAAGACCCCCATAAAAATTGCTGGAAGTGATACATAAGTTTCACAAGTCACAATATACAGAAATCAATGTACAGAAATCTATTGCGTTTCTAGAGATGAATCATGGATTAACAGAAAGAGAAAGTAAGGAATCAATCCCATTGGCAGGTGCACCAAGTACCACAACATACCAGGAATAAACCCAAGCAAAGAGGTGAAAGACCTATACTCTAAAGGGTATGAAACACTGATGAAAGAAATGGAAGAGGACACAAAGAAGTGAGAATACATTTCATGTTCATGGATGAGAAGAACAAATACTGTTAAATGTCTACAATCCTCAAAACAATCTACACATGTAATGAAATCCCTATCACCCTAATGAAACATTTGTCACAGAACTAGAACAAGTAATCCCCAAATTTGTATGGAACGACAAAAGACCACACAGCCAAAACAAACTTGAAGAAGAAAAGCAAAGCTGGAGACCTCACAATTCCAGACTTGAAGTTATATTACAAACCTGTAGTGATGAGAACACTGTACTGGCAGGCAGGCAGGCAGGCAGGCAGGCAGGCAGAAAGAAAGAAAGAAAGAAAGAAAGAAAGAAAGAAAGAAAGAAAGAAAGAAAGAAAACACACACAGACACATAAAGCAATAGAATGGAAACCCAGAGATGAACTCACATCTATATGGTCAATTAATCATCAACAAAGCAGGAAAGAATATCCAATGAAAACTAGAGAGTCTTGGGACACAGGGGTGGCTCAGTCACGGAAGCATCTAATTGTGGATTCAGCTCAGGTCATGATCTCAGCGTTCACCAGTTTGAAACCCGTGTCAGGCTCTGCACTGACAGTGTAGAGCCTGCATGGGATTCTCTCTCTCCACTTCTCTCTGCCCCTCTTCTGCATGCTCTCTCTCTCTCTCTCTCTCTCTCAAAAATAAATAAATTCACTTAAAAAAAGTCTCAAAATATGTTTTTAGAAAACTAGACAGCATCTTGCAAAACAAAACAAAACAACAACAGACCACTTTCTTACAACATGCACAAATATAAATCCAACATGGATAAAGACCTACGTGTGAAACCCGAAACCATAAAAATCCCAGAGGATAACACAGGCAGTATCTTCTTTGACGATGGCTGTACACACGCCTTTGTTGATATATCTCCTGAGGTAAGGGAAACACAAGCAAAAAGAATGGGACTTCATAAAAATTAAAAGCTTCTGTCACCAAGGAAATAATCAGCAAAACTAAAACACAACCTACAGCATGATCATATTTGCAAACGACATCTGATGAAGTGTTAGTGTCCAAAATATATAGAGTTATACACACCCAAAAAATGAGAAATCCAACTGAAAATGGGCAGAGGACACGAATAGGTATTTTCCCAAAGAAGACATACAGATAGCCAAGACACACATGAAAAGATGCTCAACAATACTGATCTTCAGAGAAATACAATTCAAAAGTACAATGAGATAACTCATCACATCTGTCAGAATGACTAAAATCAATGAATGACGAAACCACATGTGTTGCCAAGGATGTGGGGAAAGAGGAAACCTCTTGCACTGTTGGTAGGAATGCAAACTGGTGCAGCCACTCTGGAAAACATCATGGAGATTCCTCAAAAGATTGAAAACAGAACTACCTTACAATCCAGCAATTTCACTATGTGATATTTACATAGAGAATACAAAAATAATACTTCAAAGGGACACAGCAGCATTTGCTACAACAGCCAAATTACGGAAACTGCCCAAGTTTCCATCAACTGACAAATAAATTGAGATGTAGTATATGGAATGGAATATTATTTAGCTGTAAAACATGAAATCTTGTCATTTGCCATTAGGTGGATGGAGCCAGAGAATGTTATCCTGGGTGAAATAAGCCTGTCAGACAAAGACAAATACCATAGGATTTCACTAACACATGTTAATGAAACAAAACAAAGGGGGCGGGGGTTGGGGGGATTGGGGGAAGGAGACTGTGACAAACAAACAGACTCTTAACTAGGCAACAAACTGAGGGTTTCCACAGTGGGATGGGGGGGGGGGGGGGGGGGGGGATGGATGAAACAGGTGATGGGGATTAAGACGTGCACCTGGGATGAGCACCCAGTGACTTGTGGAAGTGTTGCTCTATATTTACACCTGAAACTAATATTACACTCTACCACCTGGAATTTAAACTAAAATATAACCTAAGGTTAATGACACCTACCTACCAGATTTTCTGTAGTTTTCAATCATTTCACTAGGTTGGAAAAATAACCATGAAAATTTGTAAAAGCATGTAAGATGTGGGGGACAGTTTGTGCCCTTACCTCGGTCTTTGGTTCCAGCAGGACTCACAAAGTGGGTCCCAGCTCATTCTTCTAGAAGGTCCTGAGACGAATATTTCATGTATTCACATCCTAACTGAATGCAGCTCCCGGTCTTCTGAATTTCTGTCAGGATTTCTCCCTGGAAACCAGCCTGAATCTGGAGCAAACCATCCATGGCATCCATGATGTGATGTCGTGAGACCCCTCGATCCACGGGTCTTTTAATAAAATACGTCTTGTTCAAATACTGTCCGGGAAAGTGAGGAATGAAACACGGGAACAGCCCACAAAATGCAAGGGCCTGTGCTGCTGACCGACTGGCCAGTGCCCAGGGAAGCCACCCAGGGCCCTCTCCTCAACACTCACTGCAACAAGGCAGCTTCTCTCTGGCGACTCAGGAGACACCAAGTTGCTGCAAGGCTCCCAAGGTCTCCCCTGGGGAGGGCGGCAGAACCTGCTGGAAACTCAGCTCTGGTCTCTGTCCTCAGGCAGTGGCAGAGGCCCTGAGAGCTCTGGGAGCAACAGAAGCCCTTCCTGCTCTGAGGTGCCCTGGGTCAGAAAAGCCGATGGGGCGCCCTCTGCCGGCCATCACCGTGCATAGAGAGGAGCCCGCCCCCAGGGTTTGTGGTGCTCTCACGCCCTCTGCTGGCCACCATGGGAATTCCTGCAATGTTGAAGGCCATGGCCCTCAGCTGAGGGACTGAAGGTGTTCTGGGCAAATAAGCCTGTTCTCCACATTGGGAGGGGTCTTAGTGACAGGGCTTGGGACACTAAGAAATCTTTTCCTTCCCCTTTCTTGTGAGTGAAGAATGAAACCACATTTATTTATGTAATGACATCATTTGTAACGCTTGCAGCAAGGGTCACAGAAAAATAGCCCACCTATTTACACATGCTGAACAAGAGGTAATTGTGTTTACCACCAAAATACTTAGGTTAGATAAAGAATTGACACCTTTAAGAGACAGATACCAGCTTCCAGCTATGGAATGAATAAGTCCTAGGGCTACAAGGTACAGCCAATGAAATAGAGTCAATCCAGTAATAATAATGTTGCATGCTTTCACATGATAGCTACACTTGTGGTTAAGTACAACATAATTTATAGACATATGGAATGACTACACTTTATGCCTAAAACTAATACAACAAATGTGTGAACAATATTTCAATAAATAATCGACAACCTTTACATTATTTTTAATTTCTCCTTCTTTGCCATTAAAAAATCATTTCTGGGGCGCCTGGGTGGCTTAGTCAGTTAAGCGTCCAACCTCGACTCAGTTCATGATCTTGCAGTCCATGAGTTTGAGCCCCACGTCACGCTCTGTCTGACAGCTCAGAGCCTGTAGCCTGCCTCAGATTTGGCATCTCCCTCTCTCTCCGCCCTCCCCAGCTGGGACTCTCTCAAAAAAAGAATAAAATAAACATTAAATTTTTTTTAAAAATCATGCCTAATTTAGACTCTGAAATTCCATTTATCCCACATTCTCTAACATCACCATCTGGATGTTGAGAGCTTCTCTGAAAAGTCACTAATAATATCTTTGATGGACACATGTGACAAGGTCGCATGCAACGTACAGGGAGCTACACATCTGTTATGACTTTACCGTAAGCACCTTGGCTAATATTTCCAAATGATGAAAATGAGCTGGGTCCCAGCTCCTTCTTCTAGAAGGTCCTGAGAGTCAACATTTGGCGGCTTCACTTCCCAACTGAATGCGCCTCCTGTTCCTCTGAATTTGTGTCAGGATTTCTCCCCCGAAACTAGCCTGACCAGGAACAAACCAACCCCAGCCTCTCTGACGTGGCCTCACGGGACCCCATGAAACCACGGATCCTCTAGGGAAATACCGGCAGGGGAAATGAGGAACAAACCACGGAACAGCCCAGAAAAAGCGAGGGATTGTGCCGCCAACCGACCACCCGCGATTCCGGGGAAGCCGCCCAGGCCCTGCCTGCCCCGCCTCGGGACGCAGCCCCACCACCTAGGAGACGCCAAGGGGCTGCGAACCCTCCAGGCTCTCCCCCAGGCCCCGGGGCGGAACCTGCTGGAAACGCAGCTCTGGCTCTTTGCCCACACTCAGAGGCACTGGGTCCTCTGAAGCAAGGAAGCCTTTCCAGCTCGGGGGGGCCCGGAATCAGAAAAGCCTAGTGGGCGCCTTCTCAGGCCAGCACTGCCCAGGCAGAGGCCCGGCCCCACCCTGGGCGTGGTGCGTGCGCGCCCTCTGCCGGCCGCCGTGGGAATTCCTGCAATGCTCAAGGCCATGGCTGCTCAGCTGGAAGTACTGAGAGTGCAGCTGGTCCAGTGAAGCCTGTTCTCCTGATCCGGAAGGGTCTTAGCGAAGGGCTTGCTTGGGACACAAAGAAACCTTTTCCTTCTCCTTTTTACTGAGTGAAGAATGAAACCGAATTTATTGACGTAATGATATCATGTGTAATGCTTTAAGCAGCATTCGCAGAAATACAGATTGCAAATTGACACCTGCTGAACTACAGGTTATGGTGTTTAGCACCAAAATACTTGGGTAAATAAAAAAGTTGACACCTCTGAGAAAGAGATACAGGCTTCCAGCTATGGAATGAGTAAGCCATTGGGATCCAAGGTACAGCCCATAGAATAGCGTCAATCCTGTAAGAAAGCGTTGCATTCTTTCCCAATATAGCTACCCTTGTATAGGTACCTGGAGAGCGTAATGTATACACACGGAATCACCATGATATATGCCTGAAACTAATACAACATGGTGAGTCTCCTATATTTCAATTAAAAATGACAATATTTTTAATTTCTCCTTCACCATTAAAAATTATTTCTAATTGAGAACATATGAAATTCCATTTAAACCACATTCTCTAATGTCACCTTCTTGATGTTGAGAGCTTATTTTTCAAGTTGTCAATAATGTCTTTGAGGACACAAATGGGACAAGGTCAGAATGCGCATCTAGAGGGAGCTACACATCTGGTATAAATTTCCTGCCTCTATATGGGTAATTTCAATGAAAAGTGCTTTATGGACGAAGATGGATGAAATCATTTCCATCAGACTCATAGGTAGATAATTGTGCCTTCAAATAATAATTGCCATCTCTTCATATCAGAGGAAGGCTGGGTGAAGATAAGGGTTTCTCTTTTGATGTAAGAGAAGTCTGGGGTGTTTTAAACTGCTCACCTACCATCCAGAATCCAGAGATTAGCAGCCCTCGGCCTTCTGCTCTGTGCAGCCCTGTCCAGGAAATGGCACCACATCTCCTGTGTGCCCCTCTCCCCTGTCGTGCTTTAGCTCAGGCCCTGATCACAGTGGATGACAATCCTGTTTAGAGAAGCTGCTCATGCTGACCTTTACTGGAGCACTGCTGTTCCCAGCCACCGCAGGGAAGCATGTGGACAGCCAGATTTTGAGCCCTTGGTGGCCCAGCCATGACCCCAACGTGGATGGAAGGCTGGTTGCCTCCATAACCTGGGAGGAAGGAGGGCCCAGCAGGAGTCAGGGGCTCTGGGGCAGAATGCATGGGCTTTGAGGACCCCGAAAAAGTCACATGCTTACACCCAACTCCTCCTTGGTGGTGCGGAAGGAATGGGTATCATGTCATTGACATCTGCCCTGCCCGGCCCTCAAAAAGGAAACAGTGGGGGGTGGGGCATCTTGGTGGCTCAGTCACTTAAGTGTCCCACTTTGGCTCAGGTCATGATCTCAGGATTTGTGAGTTTGAGCCCCACGTCGGGCTCTGTGCTGACAGCTCAGAGCCTGGAGCCTGCTTTGGATTCTGTGTCTCCCTCTCTCTCTGCCCCTCTCTCAATTGTGCTCTGTCTCTCTCTCACTCAAAAATAAACATTGCATCAAAATAAAAGATAAAAACAGAAAACACTGAGAGGAATGTGGGCCATTATAAGACTCATACCCACAACTGCTACCTTGAGTCTACCTCAGCTCCCACCTGGATTGGTGCTACCGTGAGGTAGCTGGTACGTGGGGAAATCCACATCATGTGGATTAATGCAGGGTGTCCGCACTGTTCTACCCAAGACACTGCTGACCCCTCATCCATGTCTTGCAATCACGAATCAGCCATGTCCTGGGGGCTGATAGCTGCCCTGCTGATCGCCACACACCACGGTGAGTAGGAAGTGCCACGTGCTTGCGAGGATCTATTGACGAGTGACCACAACTGTCACCAGATCTGGAGGAAGCTTGTGGTCACCACCCCAGAAGGAACCAGCGGGACATGTGCAGTCAATACAATTCAAACAGTCACTTATCTTCTGCCCCTATTACTGTAGATTCTACCTGTTTGTGACCGTGTATACAGGAGTCACACTGTGTACATCAACATAGAATGACTGTAGGTCCTCCTGGAAGCAGATACTGACACAGAGACAGAACGGTGATGGGTTTGTCAGGGGAAATGAGGAAGACAAAATAGAGGGGATAGGAATGTTCAGGGGAAGAATTCATTCAAATACACATATCAGACAACTTTTCTAAATATATCACATCACCACAGCCTATTGGTCACAGTTCAGTGTCCTCTTCAAACTTCAAATTGTCCTGTAAGACAAAGAAATTTGGGTTATTGCAATGGGATCTTGTGTTCTCCTCTATGCATTTTGTCTTCTATGATATATGTGTGGCCTGGGATGAGCACTTAATTGTGTGGCTGCATTTGTGTGTCTACCTGCAATGGAAGAAGATTATCTTCAGATCTTAGAGGTAGATCCCTGAATGTACACATCCTCACAGTTATCTTTTCCTTCTTTGTAAAGTAGGACCTGAATTTTAATAGAAAACACACAGGCATCTTTATTACATCTTTTTTTTTCAACGTTTATTTATTTTTGAGACAGAGAGAGACAGAGCATGAATGGGGGAGGGGCAGAGAGAGAGGGAGACACAGAATCGGAAACAGCCTCCAGGCTCCGAGCCATCAGCCCAGAGCCTGACGCGGGGCTCGAACTCACGGACCGCAAGATCGTGACCTGGTTGAAGTCGGACGCTTAACCGACTGCGCCACCCAGGCGCCCCTCTTTATTGCATCTTTTGAAACAGGAATTGCCAATCTCCCAGCCTCAGGCATTATACCCTTAGTTTCAGGAAACTGAGTGAACATCTGTTGATGATCTGTGTGCAGATACATTCATTTCCACCCTGAGAAGGGTGAGTGTCCATTCATGCCATGCATTTTACAGATTCTTATGTGCTTAACCACCTCTTCATCGCACTGACCTCGGAGGCCAACATTATCCCTGCTTCTCAGATTACAAAGTTGAGGCCCTGTGATCGCCCCACTGAGACCTGGTATTAGGGCTGAGACAGCAGGAACACAGGCAAAGCCTCAAGCAATCATGAGGGAAGTTTTGGAGATGCAAACCTTCAGGCAGCGTGGTGACAGCAGTGCAGGGGTGCGATGACAGGAGTCCAGCAGGGGCAGTTCCTTGGTCAACCCTGAATTTCCCCCTAACAGTCTGACTCAGGCTGAAGGCCAAGGAAGCCAAACAGCTGATCTACAACCTTTCATCGCATTTAGTCTCACAGAGGCACACAAACTTAGGCAGACAAGCATCCCATAAGAACCAAGTTGAACTACCAATCTCCAGGGCATTCTTTCACACAGATCCAGAACCTTCAGAAAACCAAGGGAAACAACAGTCTTTATTTAGATAATGAACTAGGTGCACTTTGGCCACCGTGACATTTCAGAGATGATAACTGCGTGAACAGGGCTTGAACCCATGCCGTAGCTCTGTGTGGACCTCACGCTGCGCCCACTCTCCTTGCCCAGGTCGTGGGCCCTGCCAGAAAGGGCCTCCAACTCCGTCTCACGGAGTCCAACACCCTCCCCTCTGCACCATCTCCTCTCTTCCTTCTCGTCCACAGCCTCCAATTCATTCCCATGAGATTCACGTCTCTCGCTCTTGTACTCGAGGACCCATTACTGGTGCTTCCACTATTGTAGAGCAGAAGCTCCGTGTCATTTAATGCATGTGACTCTCTCTCCATTAGGACACCTGAAGCCCCTGATGGTAGGGGTGTGCCTCATCTCTCACAGAGCCAGGAACATGGGCTCTGTACGAGGCACATCTGCAGAAATGATATGCCTGCTTTTCTATGAAAAGACTCTTTTCTTCTCCACAAGAGACACCTGCAGCCCAGCTCGGTAAGGGAAAATGACACAGCCCAACATATGTATGTTTGGAGAAACCTGAGGAAGCTTAACAGCGTCCTCAGCCAGCAGCACCCTTGCATTGCAAAGCCTGTGAGGCCATCTCTATGTCTTTTCAAAGACTCAACAAGACAGAAGCTGAACGTGCCGAACACATCTACTCATACTGTTCAGATCATCTTACAAATAGTCAAGGAGGAGGTGGTGGGCCCTGTCCCCGAGGACACCCAGGAGCTGGAGGCAGCTCAGAGAGCACATGAACAGCGATAAAAGGGGAGCTGTGGGGAAGGGCCTGCAGGGTGGACCTGGTAAAGGAGGAAGTCCTCTTGCATCCATAGGGACCTACAAAACAGAAGTGACAGGTATGTTGGTATGACAGACAGAAGCAGAACACCCACAGGAGCGGAAACCCAATGATGCAGGTGTCAGCACCTGGCCCCTTGTTCATTCACAGGTTCTAGGAGAAAAGAGCATCAGTGCCGGAAATCTCTACCCTCCCACAAGGTCCCACCAGATGCCACAAGGAGAGACTACGGTCGCCACACGTGACTGCCCATGTTTATAAATGCAGAAAGCCAAGGCATCCTATTCTAGGAGATTGATGGCAGTAATGCCAGTCTAATAAAGGAGCACATTCCAGAGAGGCAGGCATCTATGTCCAGGACCCCTCTGGTGTCCTCTTCCACCACACCTGCAGACTTTTTATTTCTGGCTTAATTTTACTTTGTACCAATGATCCCTTCTGAAACTCATCTATTATTTGTATATTTATTTTTATTGTTTGCCTCTGCTCCCCAGAAAGCAGGCTTCACAGAGGAAAGAACTGTCTAGTTTATTTACCACTGCAGCCTCAGTTCTTAGCACAGTACTTGGCTTACTTATTGAATAAAATAGTGTGTGTGTGTGTGTGTGTGTGTGTGTGTGTGTGTGAAGATATAAACTCAGAGCACAGTTCCTGAGATACAGTGGAAAGTGGACATACACACAAACAGAAAGTAGTATGAAAAAAAGGAGTAATCGTAAAATGCCATTTTCAGGTTAATTAAAACAAGGGTTTGAACCAGAACTGGCAGACTCTAAATTCCAAATTCCTTCCTCCTGACCCTTAACTATTATCTTTCTGTTTATTATTTCTTGACGCCTACAGGAAGGCAATATGTCTGACAGAGTGATTGTAGTTTAGTGCCCAGCACGCATTAATGGTAAATTGAATTGGAAAAAAACAGCAAAATCTGATGACATAGTTATTAGAAAGTCATAACGTAAAAAAGAAATTATGGAACAGTCCCACTGAGTCAGTACTTACAAAAATAATTCTCATTGATTTAAATTTATTTGCATTACCATAAATTAATCTCATAATATGGTTTGATTTATTGAGATAAATTGAACCCATTACTTAGGATAGAGAAGGATTAAAAACAAATATTTTACTTTTCCAAAGGATTGAAACAACTGGTTTCAGTTGCAGTGCGCACCTGTAATGTTTGAGTATCGCCTATATTTCTGCAATTATTTGCCATGGCTTTTGAAAAAGAAAAAAAAAAACTTAGAGCAGATGGAGGTGGGATGTGGAAGGGATATCAAAACCCTTTGTCAGACACTGCCATCTCCTGGTAAATTTACAAAATGCAACCTTAGAAATATTTCTCTTCAAAAATTAAATTCTGTGTTCCAAATTCCTCTGTTAATCAAATTCACTTAAAACCTGAGATTCAAGTTAGACTTATATGGGATTTTTCATGTGATATAAATACAATTTCAAGTATCAAAACGACTGAGTGAATGTTTCCCTCATAATGGCGAAGAAATGCCAATCTCAGATGTTAAAAAACATTTCTCATTAAAAAAAGATCCTCATTACCATTTAAGCTTTTTCATGGGGCCAAATCAGCAAATTAAAGAGCTCAGGGCCTTTGCCTCTCTGTGTTTACAGGATTACAGCTAAATTATTTTAATTTTCTTAATCAAGTGCCCATCACAGCATGCCTCCTTCATTTCATGTGCAGGTAATGAAAACTGACACGTCTAACACAGGAGACTCATCTTTGCTCAGCCTAATCCGAAGTCCATTGGTAACTACCATCTTGAGTGTGTCCTATTCTGCATCTACTTCAGCAGCTCAGCACTCAGCTGATGCTCAGGCCATGGGGAATTGAGTGACTCTGGACAATGGGAGTTGGCTGTTCCAGGCCGGGGTCCACAGTCTCACCAGGCAAAGCCAGGATGTGTTCAATGGCCAAGTGGACTGTCCTGCCTTGGGATGTGCCCGAGGCAAATGGGCTCCCAGTGCCTGATCTTTCCTGAGTTGGAAGACAAGTGCACTTTCCCAAGGTTAATGGAGTTCTATTAACGGTCGTGATGATCTTCCTTGAAGTTAATATTCTGCAGTCGTGACACTAGTGTGCTTTCTAGTTTAATCAAAATGTGCTTGGGTTTGAATTTACTGCCATTTCTCAGGAAATGCATTAATCTTAGGATTTTATTTTTAAAGGAAATCAATTTAGTAGAAATAGCATTAGTCTTCTACTTTTCTCTGTATTGTGTTGCTAAAGATTAGGATGAGATATAATCACTAGCAACTTACCTTGAAATTCTTATTTATTTTTCTAGAATGAACTGTAGTAGATAGCACTTTTCATATATTCAAGAACAGCAAAGGTTAAACTGAATTGAGGTGGTTTCTCATAAAATGGAGATTTGAACCCTTGAGTGGTGATGAGCCACTGAAATAACCAATGCACACAGGAGTCAGTCAAAGGATGATAATTGGGTATGTGAAGTCAGAAAAGGTTTCTCTCTTAGTGCTTACACTCCTGTGGGAAGGGACAGAGGTGTATAAAATACCTGCCAGAATGTTCACTTGAGACATATGGAACATTCATCAGTTGGCTCCAGACTCCAGGGGTGTGGACTCCTCACACTTTGGGTCTGGGCTTAGACACCAGCTGAGGGGACTCCCACACAGTCAGAGGTGGCCCGGACACAGACAGAAGAAGGAGAGATGGGGAGCTTGGGGCAGGAAGTTGCAAGAACAAGAAGAATCTGAGTTCACAGACAGGTCCTCTGCAGCTGAGGCTGAAGGCAGAAGTGGGCCAGGGGATGGAAAGCAGAGCATGGTAGGTTTCTGCGACATGGGGACAGGGGTATTTTAGAGAGAGTGGTCAGAAGTCATCACCTGCAGGAGGAAAAATTTAAAGATGATGAGCAAAGACCAACCATGTGAGAACGTCGGGAAAGAGTCCAAAGCAGAGAGAATATCGAAAGATCATGACACCCAGAAATAAATGTTTAGGGAGCAGAGGGAAAGGAGGGGAGGGGTAGACCTGGCACTTCAGACCTGTTCTTCCATCTTTCTGGAAAGCTCTTCTCTCACCTGTCCATGGCTGCTCCTTCTGCTCACTGGGGTCTTGTCCTGAGTGTGTTACCTAAAACTGCCCACCTCTCTACTTCCTTACCTTGTATAGTCGATGGACTGGTGGCCCCCTAAAACATGTCCGCATTCTAATCCCTGGAATCTGTGAATGCGACTTATTATGGAGAAAGCAGTTTTGCAAATATAATTAAGGCAAGGATTTGAGATGCAATCATCCTAGATTATCCAGGTGGGGTTCTAAGTCCAATGACAACTGTTCTTGCAAACATACACAGAGGGGATAAGGCCAGGTGAAGATGGGGGCAGAGACTGGAATCCACGACCATAAGCCAAAGAATGCCTGGCACCAGCAGAAGCTGGAATAGGCAAGGAAGGGTCCTCCCACAAAGACTTCATAAGGAGCATGGCCATGCCCATGAGTAGATTTTGGATTCCTTGATTTTGGACTTATGGCCTCCAAAAATTGTGAGAGAATACATTTCTGCTGTTGTAAGCCCCCCAGCTTGTGGTACTTTGCCATAGCCCTAGGAAAACTAATGTGTCCTGCCAAACTGTGTGACTTGTTTGTGACTTACCCATTTGCTGCCTCGCTCTTCCCACTAGATCCTGAGCTCCATGGGGGCAGGGACTTTGTCTTGTTCATTTCTCTGTCCTCAGACATGTGTTGCTGCTTTCCAGCGATTCTGTCTTTTGAAGTCACCCTCCTAAACAGGGAAGACTCCAAGTCACCATCTTCTCCTCGCCTCCGCTGACAGGAAGAATACCTGTGCTTCTGCTTGGTGGATGAAGCTTGACTCAAAATCATGAGGCAGGCAGGGTTTAGTCAGGAAAACAGACAGTACACGAAGTGTTCTAATGGAGGAGACTTAGTATAGGTTATTAGCGCACAGGTGTTGGAGGGTTTCGGGAACAAAAGTGGAGAAGGAGCGCTGCAAGGCTCTGAGGAGGGGCAGGACGGGTTACCGTTGGCGGTTCCAGAGGGCAGGGGGCTGGTCCTGGCAATGCCAGAAGGAACTGGAGGCTGCAACCAGCTGCTGCTCTGGGCTGAAGGGCACTGGTGGAGCAACTTTGCCAGAGACATTGAGCAAACAGGGGAGAAGGAAGTCCTTTCTCCAGGACCTCCTACTTTCTCCTTACTTCCTCCTGGCTCCTAAGTTCCCTCTCTGCTTTCTGGTAACAGAATCTCACAGGAAGCCACCAGGCAAAGGCATATGGGAAATGTAGTTTGTGCAGAACCAGAAGACATACTAGAGCCAGATGGATTTGGAGCTCAGAGATAAGAGCTTGTTCATAGCATTAACAGTGATCCTGTGCTTTTTGACCCGGCATCAAGAAGCATAGTAAGGACTTATCCTTCGCAGCCCCATGCATATGTATAATCGCTTAATGAATCACGTGTGTAATTTTTTGCTATGTCTGTCTTCCTTACTGGACTTCAAACTTTGTAAAGGAAGCTATTGTGTGTTTTCTCCCTGTGGTATCCCCAGGGTTTAGAACAATGACCATCACGGAGTTGGCGTTTCTGAAGAGTTGTTAACTGCCTGACTGCCTTTCTAGGTTTTTATCTCATTTGATTTAATGTTTCTGAAGGAGCAGGCTATCCTTTACGTTATAATGAAAAGTCTTCTCTCCTTGTATAAATATGTCATAGCCCTTATCCATTAGTGCTGATATCCCAGAGGCAGGGCAGTGAGTGAAGAGCTAAATTCGCAGGAGGCCGCTCTGGAGCCTAAATTACCTCGCTGAGTGGTCTGCATGAGACCAATTATTGTCAAATCTCCAATATCTGCTTCCACCTGTTTCATGTCAATGTAACTACGGACTCCTTCAAGCAAGTTTGTTTTAGGAAATTCCTTTTCAGTCTGTCTTTATGAAAACTCAAAACTGATCGTGTTTCCTCTGAATAATGAGACCAGGATTTAATACATGGTTATTCTTTTTTTTTAAGCATATTTATTTATTTTGAGAGAAAGAGAGAGAGAGAGAGGAAGAGAGAATGCAAGCAGGGGAGGGGCAGAGGGAGAGGAAGAGAGAGAATCCCAAGCAGGTTCTGTGCTGTCAGCGTGAAGCTCTACACAGGGTTCAGACACATGAACTGTGAGGTCATGACCTAAGCCCAAGCCAAGAGGCGAACACTAAAGGGACTGAGCCCCCAGGTGCTCTTAGTATATGGTTCTTCACCAGGGATGATTTCTCTCCTTCAGGCGGGTTTAGCAATATCTGGTACTAGCACCTAGTAGGTGGAGCCTAGAGACACTGCTAGTTATCCTAAATGCACAGGAAAGCCCTCACAAAAATAAATTATCTGGCCCCAAATGTCAACACCACCCATCAAGAAATCCTTATGTAGTTTAAACATATATATATATATATATATATATATATATATATATATATATGTATTTAAATTTAAGGATAAAATGTTCTTTTCTTGAATATTTATTTATTTATTTATTTATTTTTAGAGAGAGGTGGGGAGAGGGGCAGAGAGAGGGAGAGAGAGAAAATCCCAAGCAGGCTCCATGCTGTCAGCACAGAGCCCGACATGGGGCTTGATCTCATGAACTATGAGATCATGACGTAAGCTGAAATCGAGAGTCACACACTAAACTGACTGACACACCCACGTGCCCCTCAACTATGTTTTTCTTATTCATTACTCTATGAAAAAAAGTATAATACAGTGGAAAAAGCATCAGCTTCGGAATCTAAAAGATCAAACTTTAAATTTCACTTTATTGCGCCAGCCATTTAACCTTAGGGAATTAACACATTGCTGAAGACATCATTTTCTCATCTATGAAGTGGGCGAATTAAATCCTGGTTTGTTACATTATTATGAGGGTTGCATGAATTAACCAATGTATGCTGCCTGGCACACAGGAATCCCTCAATAAATAGCGCTGGCTCTGTGAAGAAAGCATGTATGTTCGAATGCACTGATGCTACAATCAATGCCCAAAAAGCACTTCTTCAACTTTTTAATTGCTTTCCCCCCTCAAGGAATAGAAATCGGAGAAACTACATAAATCACCCATTTCCCAAAGCAAATTTTTCATTAATGGTGTTTATTTTAACAAAACCTTGGTCTACACTATTTAACTTATTCTAAGAGTTTTAATTAGAGTCACCACATTCTTCAGAGCAATAATCTCACAAGAATCAGAAGAGGCCAAAATATTAATATATGGGGACAATAAAAACAAATGTTTGAAACTAAGACATATTAATGCCATAGCTAGGAGACACTTTCAAGGACCTTTAAATGTTACAAAAAATACCATAGCAATTCGATTTAGGCTGGCCAAAAGAAACCAAAATATCTTAAAACATTCACCCTTACTTATGAAATATCATGTTTGTAATATTTAAAATTTCTTATTTAGCTATACCACAAATTAATTGGATTTTTGCTGTCTATAGCTTGACTAAGGGAATATATATATATATATATATATATGCACACATATATATGCACACACACAGACGTGTGTGTGTGTGTGTGTGTGTGTGTGTGTGTTGTTCTAACTGGTAGAGCAATGCATGTTCATTTTAGGAAAATTAAGAAAACGTATGAGAGTCAAAAGAAGAGAATGACAAAAATGACCCACAATCCAATAACTAGACAGAGATGCTTAACATTTCAGCATATTTATTTTCCTTTAGTCACTAAATGACTATTCTTGGGGGCTGGGCTAGACTGGTTAAGTTCATCAGGGTCTGTATTCTCAGCACTTTGCAACATACTTAGCACATAACTGGGGCACCTCTACCCAGAGATATTTGCTGGCTGATTGACTGGGTCCTTAATTAAGTATACGTGTTAGACTGTAAGACTATATGAAAATAACATTCCACTAAAGGCTTGAAATCACAAGTTACCTTTTGTAACTGCTTATGTATTAGGTTGTATCGTATGAAATGGGCTGTCTATACTAATTGTGACCCAAACGGTGGAAATTTAATTACAACTTCTCTAATGAGCCTTTTGAGCACTGAAAGTGAATATCATTCCTCGTTTGTACCACTTGCAAAGCCGGGTGAGAGCTTTGTAGAAAGAAGATGCTTAAACATTGAACACTGCATTGTGCATATATGTGTGCACTGTGAGGTCTCCCAAAGCCTTTACATGAGACCAATAAATATGAAAATACTTATTTATTATTTTCCTTTACGTTTAAATAGTAACAATGTTTCTGCATTGCTTGTGGGAAGGTAAATGGTTCAACCAGTGTGGAAAATAGTTTGACAGTTCTTCAATAAGTTAAACATACAATTTCCATATAACCCAGCCATTCCCCCTCTGGGTACATACCCAAGAGAATTGAAAGCAGGTGTTCAGACAAATACTTGTACACAAACGTTCATAGCACTATACCTGATAGCCAAAAGATGGAAACAACCCAGTTGTGTATGAATTGATGCATAGATAAACAAAATGTGGTATATCCATACAATGGATTATTATTCAGGCATAAAAAGGAATGATGTAATGGTACAAGCTAAGTGAAAACACTATGCTAAGTGAAAGAAGACCACATATTCTATGATTCCACTTACAAGAAATAACCAGAATAGGCAAATCCCTAGAGACACAAAGTAGATTAGTGGTTGTCAGAAACTGGAGGGAGGGAGGAATGGAAATGGATTGTTCAGTAGATACAGAGTTTCTTTTCAGCCCCTTATATAAAAATGTTCTGGAGGGGTGCCTTGGTGGTTCAGTCAGTTGAGCGTCTGACTTCAGCTCGGGTCATGATCTCGGGATTCATGGGTTCAAGCCCTGCATTGGGCTTTTTGCTGACAGCTCAGAACCTGGAGCCTGCTTTGGATTCTCTGCCTCCCTTTCTCTTTCTGCCCTTCCCGTGCTTGTGCTCTCCCTTTCAAAAATAAATAAACATTTTAAGAAATGTTCTGGAACTAGATAATGTGACAGTTCTACAACATTGTGAGTGTACTAAATGTCACTAATGGAAAAGTGTATGCTACGTGTATTTTTTCACAATAGAAAATGAAGCAACACCCATTTTTGTTACCTTAATAAGTCAGGATCCTTTTGTATGAAAGGGACTGGATCAAATCAAATTGGTTTTAAAAAGAGGAATTATGGGGAAGAAAATTCATTATATTACAAAACTGAGAAGCCCAAGGTAGAGAACTCAGACATTGTCATCCAGATAACATTCTCTCTTGTGACACCTGGTTGCCTCAGTCAGTTATGTGTCCGACTTTGGCTCAGGTCATGATCTTACAGTTTGTGAGTTTGAGCCCCCATTGGACTCTGGGCTGACAGGCTGGAGCCTGCTTCAGATTCTGCATCTCCCTCTCCCTCTGCCCCTCTCCCATTAGAACTCATTGTATGTCTCTCTCTCAAAAATAAATAAACATTAACAAATTACAAATAAAAAATAATATTCTGTCTTCTCTCTTCTCCTTTCTCTGTTTCCCTCCCTCCCTCTCTCTTTCACCTTTGCTGTCTCCTGAATGTTGGCCTGCTACACATGTGCTTTTCCACAGTGTGGCAAGAGGAGAAAGCAGCACATGGCCTCACAGAGATCCAGGTGTCCATCACCAGGTGAGGGACCTCAGGTGAAAGAGGGAATCTCTTAAACTGGCCAGTCTTGGACAGTGGTAAAAAGAAAGATCTCCTAGCACTCCTACATTATCAGCTGTGTGATCTTGAGCAAGCTACTCAATCTCTTTGAACTTCAATTCCTCACCTGAAAAATCGGAATAACTATAGTACCCGCCTCGTTGGGTTGTCACGAGGGTTGAATGAGTTAATATGTGTGAAATACTTAGAACTGGGTCTGGCACATAACAAGTGCTCGTTAGGACTGGCTCTTGTGATCATCACTTTCATCATCATTATCAAAGCCTCTATCTGCCAAATCCAGGGGAAGGACTTGATTGGCCAGAGGCAGGCCAATGAACTCCCTTGTTCTTAGGATTCTGGAGTGGGCAGGTCCAGCAGAAGCAGTCCCCACAAAGAATGAGGTCCTTACCAGAAAAAAAGGAGTAAGGGAGTTTGGTGCCCTGAACAATGACGGCCACCCAGTTGCCTACCACTGCCACAGAGAGCTCCAAAATCCCATCTATGTGGCATAAATATACACACATACACAGCGGAAGTTAGCACTTTTGGGTTCACTATGTGCCTGGCCCAGTTTTAAGCTATATATGTTTATTACATCATTTGTTCTTACAAATTTCCTGTAAGATCAACTATTGCTCCTGTTACAAATGAGGCAACTACATAATAGAAACTTGGAAGAACTTGCCTAATGTTGTCAGGTCAAGGTATGATTTGAGGCAGTCTGAATTTTCAGCCATTTGGCCCTAGTGCCTTCTGCTTAAAAGCAGTCACAAATAAGTTAATGAAAACATAAGAAAAAAATTTTTCACAGGTGGCATTGGTATTGGAAAGAAAGAAAGAAAGAAAGAAAGAGAAAAGACTTGTTTTTAAGAGCCCCCATATATATAAGAGGTTGTACCTTAACATATGAAGGACTAGCAAGCCAATGAAATGAGGTTCTGTTGACACTCCTATTAAGAAGAATAAATGTTTGTTAGCTTGAATAAATAACTATACTTCCCTAAATTTAAATCCCTCCTCTCACTGAAAACTGAGAGATTTGGAGGTGGGAATCTTTGAAGAAACCTATCAATTCTCATATATTTGTGATCTCCAAGTTGGCATCTCTTGCTAACAGGCTTAATTCAAGGACCTCTGGTCAAGCAAACAGGTCTTTTTCCTTACAATGGAGAGATAAACACAACCCGGAAGCATGAATGGGTTAGTTGTCTTCCATTGTGGGTCTTGGTTAATGCACTCTAAGGGAGAACCTGTTTTTAGGACACAGCAAGTGTCCCAGCTGACAATTAAATACAGTGAAATTTGCTTGCTCTGGCCAAATGTCCCATACCACTGGATAAAGAAGGAAGCAACCACTATTTAAATAAGCAAATAAGGAGAACGTGGAGGACTGGACCCATTCCTGCATGTGACAAAAGAGAGGCTCTGCATTATATTTTGAGCATTGAGATAGACTGAAGTCAAACATATTTATTTAATAACAGAGTAAAAAAGAATAGCTGTGGAAAATGTTTAGAAGATGATACATAGAGGATCACACACACAGATAGAGTTACAGCATAGACACAAGAAGGGTGCCAGGATATCAGAATAGCTTTTCTTTTTCTTGTTTTTCCTACAGTCTTATTTCCCTGAAATTAAAAAGTCACAACTTTGTGATTTAAATAACATAAGTCATGCATGTCACGTGGAAAAGAATCAAATAGCTTCGATATGTGACACCTAGCACCTTTGAGTACCTGCTGTGCACTAAAAACCATACTAAGAATACTCATTTTTTCAATTCACTAATTTCTGTGGGGGTGGTTGTTATTACTAGCCCTTTATTTATTTATTTATTTATTTATTTATTTACATTTGAGAGAGTGAGTGTGCACATGAACATGAGTGGGGGAGGGGCAGAGAGGGAGGGAAAAAGAATCCCAAACAGGCTCTCTGCTGTCAGCACAGAGCCTAATGTGGGGCTCGATCTCATGACCCTGGGATCATGACATGAGCTGAAATCAAGAGTCTGAGGCTCAACGGATTGATTCACTCAGGCACCCCTACTAAACTGGTTTTAGCACATGGAGCAATGGATGCCCTGAGTTGGGAATTGCCTTGGGTAAGATTACTCAGCATCTAGGCTCTGCTGTAACCTAAGTAGCTGGATTCAAAGTTGGTAGAAATTGTTTAAGGAACAAAGTAGAAGGCCGCAGTTCTACACCCATCACTCCTCACCCATCCCACCTCCAATCCCATCACTGCCCAGAGTTAAGGTGGCCAACCTGTCTCTTTTTGCCAAGAACTCTCCCAATCTTTAAAACCAAAGTCTTGTTGGTGTGCCTGGGTGGCTCAGTCGGTTAAGTGTCTGACTTCGGCTCAGGGCATGATCTCACAGTTTGTGGGTTCGAGCCTTGCGCCGGGCTCTGTGCTGACAACTTGGAACCTGGAACCTGCTTTGGATTCTGTGTCTCCCTCTCTCTCTGTTCCTCCCCTGCTCTCACTCTCTCAAAAATAAATAAAGATTAAAAAAATTTTAAACCAAAGTCTTGTTTCCCAGGAACTGGCACACTGGGATGGTTATTCACCCTACCCAGAGGGCCCTTGAAAAATAATTGTTGAGGGCAACGTAGGAGGATGCTGGGCTCACCTCATCCTGCTGATAACTTAGATTTCACCCACATCTGCCTAAATAACACAGAAAACACCAGAAGACTAGCAGAACAGACTCTCCGGAGCCAATTGTAGACAGGAGGCCCATGGAAGAGGGTAGGAAGGGTGGAGAGGTGGGGTGTGCTACACAGACTGGTGGGAGGGAGCCAGGGCAGTGGAGGGGCAGTCCACCGGGCAAGGCAGAGCCCCTGAGGTCTGGCTTGCAAAAGCGGAGGGGCCAGACTGCGTGAGTTCTGATAGCCAGTGGGACTTAACATTTGGAATGTTACAAGTCAACAGCTCTGCTCTTGGAGAGCAAGGGAGGTGAGAGGATGCCAGAAGGGAGAGTTGTTGAGCCCCAGAACAGAGCTCAGTGGGGGAACAAAGGCGCTGGCCAGTACCATTTTCCTTTCCCATCCCCCAGCCAAAATTCCAAAGGGAACCAGTTCCCGTCACCGAAATTGCCTGCACCACTCAAACGCGCAACGCTGTGCTTCTGTGGATCCATCCCTCAGACAGGCTTGCCTCCCTCCCCAGGCTGCAGGGCCCCTCCCACAGGGGACCACTGATGGCAAAGTGAGCTATGCCTGCCCCTCCTGCCCAGTGCACCTTGCAGATCCACCCTGGCTAATATGCCTTTGGCCAGATCTCATTGAAGCAGCACCACAAATGGTGCTGGGAGAACTGGACAGCAACATGCAGAAGGAGGAAACTAGGCCACTTTCTTACACCATTCACAAAAATAAACTCAAAATGGATGAAGGACCTAAATGTGACACACGAAACCATCAAAACCCTAGAGGAGAAAGCAGGAAAAAACCTCTCTTACCTCAGCCACAGCAATTTCTTACTTGACACATCTCCAAAGGCAAAGGAATTAAAAGCAAAAATGAACTATTGGGACCTCATGAAGATAAAAAGCTTCTGCATTGCAAAGGAAACAATCAACAAAACTAAAAGGCAACTGATGGAATGGGAAAAGATATTTGCAAATGACATATCGGACAAAGAGCTAGTATCCAAAATCTATAAAGAGCTCACCAAACTCCACACCCGAAAAACAAATAATCCAGTGAAGAAATGGGCAGAAGACATGAATAGACACTTCTCTAAAGAAGACATCCAATTGGCCAACAGGCACATGAAAAGATGCTCAACGTCACTCCTCATCAGGGAAATACAAATCAAAACTACACTCAGGTAGCACCTCATGCCAGTCAGAGTGGCTAAAATGAACAAATCAGGAGACTATAGTTGCTGGCAAGGATGTGGAGAAATGGGAACCCTCTTGCGCTGTTGGTGGGAATGCAAACTGGTGCAGCCGCTCTGGCAAACAGTGTGGAGGTTCCTCAAAAAATTAAAAATAGATCTACCTTATGACCCAGCAACAGCACTGCTAGGAATTTACCCTAGGGATATAGGGGTGCTGATGCTTAGGGGCACTTGTACCCCAATGTTTATAGCAGCACTTTCAACAAGAGCCAAATTATGGAAAGAGCCTAAATGTCCATCAAGTGATGCATGGATAAAGAAGTTGTGGTTTATATATACAATGGAATACTGCTTGGCAATGAGGAAGAATAAAATCATTCCAGTTGCAGCAACGTGGATGGAACTGGAGGGTGTCGTGCTAAGTGAAATAAGTCATACAGAGAAAGACAGATACCATATGTTTTTACCCGTATGTGGATCCTAAGAAACTTAACAGAAGACCATGGGTGAGGGGAAGGAGGATAAAAAGGTTAGAGAGGGAGGGAGGCAAACCATAAGAGACTCTTAAAAACTGAGAATAAACTGAGGGTTGATGGGGGTGGGAGGGATGGGAAAGTGGGTGATGGGCATTGAGGAGGGCACCTGTTGGGATGAGCACTGGGTGTTGTACAGAAATAAATTTGATAATAAATTTCATATTAAAAAAAGAAAAATAATAGTTGACTTTGTATCTTGCCTGAATATATAAAATGTGCTTTCAAAACTTTGTTCACACAGACACAGACATGTCATCTCTGTGACCTGCTTTTCTCATGTCTCAATGTATTAAGAAGCCCCTTCCCTTCCCACTTCTTTGAATAACTGGATCTGCTTTCATTGTAAAGTTGTACAGTTGCTCATATAACCATCCACTCTGAATGCTTTGTTAAAATGAGGGAAAAAATTATTATAAGTAAAGAGGAATAATGGTGATATTTGAGGAAGAAGTCAACACTTCAAGGACAAAAAAGAAAAAGAAAGAAAGAAAGAAAGAAAGAAAGAAAGAAAGAAAGAAAGAAAGAAAGAAAGGAATAAGAAAAAAAAAAGTCTCCAAGAAGAAGAAAGAAAGAAGAAAAGGTGCACCAGGAACAATGATAAGAATTATTTTATTTCCAGAGGAAGGAAAGGCCCAGTAGATGAATGTCAGGAAGGCATCCAGTTCTGCTTCTGCCCCTGTAGAGCTGTGTGACCATGGATGAAGTGCTCTACCTCAGTTTCCACATCAGGAGAATGAGGACGGTCAGTCTTGCCCAGTCAAGTAGAGAGAATGCCTAGGAGGACCAAGCAAGTATAAAGCTCTTGGATTAATTATACAAATATAAAATAATATGTCAGGCTGGTCAAAGAACCAGCCAGCAGGTGTTTCTGTGATCACGGACGTATGGTTCAAAGGAAGAGATTACAGGGTGATGAGAGTCTAAGTTGATGATTTTCATATGTATCAGATTCACCCAGGGAAAAAGTGAAAATCTACAGCCCCACTCCAGAATGATTGAATTTTTCTCCAAAAGTGGAACCCGTGCATTTGTCATTTTCATGAGTCCACCCAGGGAATTCTGATGCAAACCATCCAAATTGGACCAGGGTACAGCACAACAACAGGGGGCCCCATTCACTTATTCAACAATGCAAATGGCAGCAGCTGGAGCTGAGCAGTGCTCAGCATGGGAAGGTAAACTGGCCCTGTGACAATCGGGTCCCACTGAAAACTCTCAGAGATGCTCCTTGACCCTTTGCTAATGACAGAGAAAGGGCCATGAGCACTTGCTGTGCATGAGAACTTTTTGCATACATTGTTTTGAATTTATTTTTTTATTCAGTTGGAATGGACATAAATTAACCATTTATGGTTAACATAAAATTAACCATTTGAAAGTCTACAATTCAGTGGCTCTTAGTATATTTGCATTTGGTACATTGTACATTTGGTACAACTGACTCGTCTATCTAGTTCCATGTATACCTTTTCTTATTTAATCCTCACAACATTCTGAAAGGTCAAATGTTCATAATCTGTGCCAGTGGCAGAAGGAAGCCTAGATCAATTTAGTAATCTGTCTAAGACTGGACCATTGGTCCGGAATGAAGCTGCAAAACCATGTCAACCATCCAAAGCCCTTTCCAATACATGAGTAGAAGGAGAGAACCTAGGATTTCCTATTTTCATGAAAAAAAAATTGAAACAGATCTTAGGACATTGCAGCCTTTATGTTATAACATTAGTCTAAATCAATCAATCAGTATAATGCTGTACCTCTACCTTTTCCTCCTTCACACCTCCAATCAGTTATCATCCTTTCCTAAGGACATGCTCTGCATAGATGTCCAATCACGGGCTTAAATTTAAACACAAGGTAAATTAACAACTTTTCCCCGATAGAAAAGAAAGGGAGCTTTCCCAAGCTGTAGGTAATCCCACAGAGAATAACATAGGGTAGCATGTGTCTTCTGCCTTTGGACCCATAGGACACAAGTATCCTCAACCCTCGTCAGTTGAGGGAAGTGGGGCAAATATACTTTTTTTTAGTTTATTTCTTTATTTATTTTGAGAGGGAAAGAGAGCATGAGCAGAGAAGGAGAAGGGAGAGAGAGAGGTGGGGGAGGGAGGGAGGGAAAGAGTGGGGTGGGGCAGAGAGAGAGGGAGAAAGAGGATTCCAAGCAGGCTCTGTGCTGTCTGTCAGCACAGAACCTGACACAGGGTTTGATCTTACAAATTGTGAAATCATTACCTGAGCCAAAACCAAGAGTCAGATGCTTAACCAGCTGAGCCACCCTGGCGCCCTGCAAACACACTTTTAGATAGGATGGCCATTAAATTCATCATCTCACTGGGAGCAGGACGTTTTCAGGATACTTGGACTGGTGCCAGAACAGCAGGACAAAGTGGGGCTGCCCAAGACACATGAGGACACAGCGTCACTTAACTTGTAGGACTTCTTATCAGGATGCTGAAAAGCTATCGCTCTTCAGCAGCATCCAAAAGTAGGAGAGGAGCAAACAAAGTATATTGAGAAACTGGTGAGAAATCAACACTTAGAAAACAGTAAAACTCAGCTAGGAAGAACTAAGCCAAGTGAAATATCCATGAAGGTTTAAAGTTAGTTGATTGCAAAACAATAGCAGGGAAAGGAGTAAAAAGTAAAAAAGTATGTAAGAAAATATGGAGCTGGCCAAGCCAAATGAATTTTAAAAATCCACCACCCCTAAAACGAGCAGAAACATGAAATTTCAGAGAGAGCCTGTACCAGACCGATTAAGTCCCACTGAAATGACTGTTAAAAAAGAGAACACATCTTGAGCTCGTGCAGAAGCTAAATGGAAATCAGATGACTTAGGAGAAGAGAAGCCAGCATATGACTCATAAAAATGTCCCTTAAAAGAAAAATTAACAGAAAAACAAAGAAACATCCAAATAAAGTGAATTCTACCAGTTCGGGGTCCGGTCCAGCAGGAGGTGTCTGGTGGTCTATCAAGTCACAGACACAGGACCAAATTGCAAAGTCTGCTTCTAGTGCAGCTCACGCCATTGGATTAGAAAGGTGAGGCAGATGGCTGGTGCGTGTGTGTGTGTGTGTGTGTGTGTGTGTGTGTGCACGCGCACACACACACTCATGTGTAGAGCCAAACAAGATCAATGTGGAGCTGCCCAAAGCTTAGCACATGAGTTACTCAACTCCTAGCCTCGCTGACTCCCATTTCCCAGGAAGGGCGGGCAGGATTTCTCAGCACAGCAACAAGCCTTTAACCATTTGGGAGGACTTTTGCTCACTAGGGTTCTGCAAGCAGTGCTGCCCTTTACCCTTGGGCTGGGATTCACAAGATGAATCCTGTTTCATCTTGTGTGATGGAGGAGTCAAGATTTGGGAATTTTAAAGGCCTGGACTCAAAGCTCAATGTTTTCACTGGTAGCTGAGTGAACTTGGCCATATACCTTTTGCTTTCTTGGTCTTTGCTTTCTTGTCTGTAGATAGAGAAAAAAAATACAACTTCCCTTGGGGCACCTGGGTGGCTCAGTTGGTTAAGTGTCTGACTCTTGATATTGGCTCAGGTCATGATCTCGTGGTTCGTGGGTTCGAGCCCCACATCAGGCTCTGCACTGATGGTGTGGAGCCTGTTTGGGATTCTGTCTCCCTCTCTCTCTCTCTGCCCCTCCCCTGCTCACTCTCTATCTCTCTCTCAGAATAAATAAATAAACATTTTAAAAAACATGACTTCTCTTGGTCCTTAGGAAGATAGAGATCATCCTTGGGAATCCCCAGGGGATTTGTCTAGCCCACAGTATGGGCTCACAATGAAAGAGTCTCCTTCCCCTTTCTTGTAATAGAGAAGAGACGGTTAAAGGCACAGAAGACTTAAGTTCTTACTTGAAGTCAAACAATATTTAGTAGTCATGTCAGGACTGAGGTTCAGTGCTTCTGTTTCCCTCCAGCAAAATGCTTTTCTCAGCCTACTCCCCCTCGGTGCAGCCCACCTGTGTGTTCACCTGCAGCTTGGGATAAAAGGTCTCCAGTGTGGAACAGCTCACAATTCAAGTGCTGGAAAGTCTCTGCTCTCTACCTTGGGACTTTCTCCAACACCATGGAAATGACTCCTCTTGCAACAAGACAAATCTGGAACTTCAGGGTGGGAGGGGGTTTAATATGCCCTACAAGTCAACCCCAACCAATGAGGGTCAGAAGTCAGTGGGAAAATGGCCCCAGCACCCCTGTCCCGGTTCCTCTGAGGTTCCCTAGGATAATGGATCCCTTTGATTTCAGTAGTAAACTGTGGGTATGGACCCCACACCCCTTACTAGCTTTTCTCCCTTTTCCATCTCACTCTTCCTGTCCCCTCCCTCAGCTTCTGGGCTTCTCCAAGAAACTACCTGCACCCAAGTTCTCATCTAAGGTCCTGGTTTGAGGAAACCCAATTAAGACACTGTCTCTTTTTAATGTCTCAAGTGAGGACACTGCATGACTTTGTCTTCTGCCTCCCGCTCTCAGAACTGCAAAAATCTCACCTGGAGAAAAGCACCATAATAAGTGCTCCTGTTTACTGAGCATGTACTATGTACCAGGCAATGTGCACAGGGAAAAAAAATTGGGATAACAGGTCTGATATAAGAACAGCAAAAAACCTTTTTTCTAATGGTACTTGCATAAGTCACATCAGCGTGGGGACAAATATTGCTACCTCCCCCTCCCTCATACAGAGAGCAAGGGGAAGAATAAGCCAGACCTGAGATTATTGAAAATCATGTTCAAGAAAGGGTGTATGTCATAGATTCTGTGGCTTTGCCATGCTGAAAGGTGACAGTCCTCTGTGCAATGGCTACTCCTAGGACACAGTCCCTTCCTGGGTTTTTAGAAATGCAAAAGTAGTTGCAATGTTAATTTTGGGTGGGGGCTGATGAGCTAAAAACACAAAAATGTAGGAAGAGAGTATAGACACCTATGAGAAAGGAACAGTGGGTGAGGCCTGGGAGTATGGCAAGGGGGAGGTGTCCTGCCGTAACACATCCAGTGACAGATGTCTGCAAGGGAATGCTTAATAAAACTTTAACAACAGGCAAGTTTACTTGACTGTTGTATTGTTCTGGGAGATAAGCCTTCTCTGCTGCCCCCAATTTTTATTAGGAATGAGCCCCACATAATTGCCTGTATTACCAGACTCTTGGTGGGAGAGTAATGAAATATTACACATTTCCTTTGACATGGGGCAGAGAAAGTATCAGGAAAAGATAAGTCACAACTCAGAGGAAAGAGGAAATCGGAGTAAGAAGCTACTAAGGGAAAAGTAATCGCCCACCAGAAAACTACCCAAGGTATTCCTGTATACATGGTGTAGATGGGAAGAAGGACTTGAGCTAAAAGTTTTTATAAAGTGACTCAAAGAGCTGAATTTGGGGTTTTGGGGGACACCAAGGAGTTGAACTATAAATTCACTATCTCGCTTAATTCTCAAATGGTGATACCCATTTGATGGATGAAGATGTTGAGGCTGAGTGGGGTTAAAGTGAGGTTTCAAGGGCAGGTATTTGAACACAGCCCTGATTTTGAAGCCTTGCATTGTACACCTGGCTTATATTAGGCTAGAAAGGGACTCAGAGCTCACTCAGATTTGCCCACCCCATTTTGGACTGTGCTTTTGAAAACTTGGGTTTGAAATGTTTTTCTCATTGGCTGAAAGTATAAAAGTCTTTACATTTTTATTTATTTATTTGAGAGAGAGAGAGAGAGAGCACAAGCAGGAGAGAGAGGCAGAAGGGGAGAGAGAGAGAGAGTCAATCAGGCTCCACACTCAGCACAGAGCCTGATTCAGGGCTTGATCCCACAACACTGGGATCATGACCTGAGCCTAAATCAAAAGTCAGACGCCTAACCGACTGAGCCACCCAGGTGCCTCGTAAGATCAAAGTCTTCAGGACTCATCAAATTCCATTTTCCCTCTTTTCACCCTCTAATCATCAGAAAGGAAATTAGTTCTTCCTTTCACATGTTTTGCATGTTCAAGATCCTGTGTGGGTTACACGCATGCGTGGATGCACGCATACACAGACACACGCTAAGCACAGTCTATTGAGGGCAGTGCAGACTAAAGTCGCGTAGGTGCCACTGAATTTCTATTGCTGATCCAGTACTGGGCATATTTGCTTGCATCCTATGTGCAGGAATCAAAGACCATGTTGCCGAAGTGATTCCTGTTACAGAATCAGAACTGAATTAGGATAGCAACATTTGGCAGCCTGGACTGTGGCCGTCGATGCATATACGCAGTTCAGAAACACCAAGAGCAACAAAAATCACAATACCTTGAAGCTTCCCAAGCATTTCATGTCATGTTACAGGAGAAGGCATTCATTCATTCATTCATTCATTCAAAAATACTGTGTTCCTTCTATGCATCAGACACTGTCTTAGGCACTTGGAAGAAAATGAGACCTAACAAAACCAACCAAAATCAAACAAAAAACCTCTGTCCTTGTGAAGTAAAGGGAAAAGATGGAAAATCAATGGTGAGAGTGAGAACGAGAATAAATAAGTTATACAGTATATTAGAAGGTGATAAACGCAACAAAAAAGGGAAACACCAGAGCAGTGTGAGACTCAGAGCGGGTGAGCTATGAGTTGCTCTGTTAAATGGAGTAGACTGCACAGGACTCACTGAGAAGGTGACAATTGCATAAAGACTTGAATAGTAATGATTCATGAGCAAATCATTTAGGAAGCCCTGGATATCTTTCTAAGATTGGCTTCACAATGAAATTCTGGCCTGGAAGATTTGCCTGTCTCGTGACTGTGTCTGTGAAATTCCACAGGGAGGCAGCAGATCCTAGTGATGACCAGGCCAATGAATGCCTTGTGCTTCCCAATTGCAGAGGGTCTCAAGGAATCTGTCTTAAGGCCGAGTGCTTGTTGAGGCATTTCTCCCGTCCCTCATCCAAGGTGTTAGTTGTCTTTGGGTTCACTGCTGTTTGTAACAAGGGCAACAGTAATAGAGCTTTCACGTATTGGGACTTTGCTCTGTGCCATGCGCTTGATGTGTTGCATTTATAATCTCTGAGCTAGATCTTGTTATTGTCATTTCTCAGATGACGATGCTGATGCTCGGAATCTCACTCAAGTGAAGGTGGAAACCAGGATTTGCCATAAAGTCTGTGGAAAATCTTTAAACCCTGAGTTGATTGCAAGAAGGAAACTTTCTAGATCGGTGTGTGAAATCCACTTGTTTTATGTGGGATACGAGTACTGAATTCAAGGCTAGAGACTTGAAGATCATCAATATCAAAATGATAGTAATAATCAGTGTTCATTGAGAAATGCCAACCAGTGTACTCAGTGCTTTATATATACATCCTTTAATTCATAACTACTGTGATTGACTGGTTCAATGAGGGCAAGAAGTCACTGACCGTGTGCTCCATGCCAGGCATTGCGTGTATTGATATATCAGTTTCCCTCCCCAAAGAGTTTATTTGTAAATGTCACACATGATCAACATAACTATTACAACAACCCCAAGCTATATAATGTGAAACAAAAACAAGATAAAACCTCTTCTCCTATGTCAACCAATGCGAGAGTCTGTATGTATTCTTCCACAATTAAAAAAGTAATTCTATGTGAAACTATACCAACATAATATTTAAACAGTGAAAATTTTTATTCAATAGGGTATAATGGTATAGCTTGAAAATTATGTCTTTCCTACTCCTACTACTTAGAAAGATTTGCCAATAATGTATATGAGGGTTTTTCTCCCAGCAGTTAACATTATAACTTTAAATAATATATTTATGCCATTAATTCTTTAAAAAAATTTTTTTTTTCAACGTTTATTTATTTTTGGGACAGAGAGAGACAGAGCATGAACGCGGGAGGGGCAGAGAGAGAGGGAGACACAGAATCGGAAACAGGCTCCAGGCTCTGAGCCATCAGCCCAGAGCCTGACGCGGGGCTCGAACTCACGGACCGCGAGATCGTGACCTGGCTGAAGTCGGACACTTAACCGACTGCACCACCCAGGCGCCCCTATGCCATTAATTCTTAATGCAGCCAGTTAATGTTATTAATTGCTTCTTGCTCCTTGTTACTACTGATTTTTGTTTAGTACTTTTTCAGCTTTTTTTCTACTGATTAGTTTTGGAACTTTGAATAATATGTTTCTATTTTCAAACATGTCTGTTAGCTTTTTTATACTAAAAAAAAAAAAAAAAAACCCAGAAAATTGGTGCACTTGCATTTATTCCATGTCCTGTGGTCTCAGCTTCCTCCTGGCTCTTATCATTCACTGGTCAAAAGTTTGCCCCATAGGAGTTAATTCAGCCCCAATGTGAGTAACACCATCCACCTCCTGTGGGACAAACCGGAATGTACGCCACTTCCAGAAGTGTTGGCAAGGTAAATGTCCATCAACTGATGAATGGATAAAGAAATTGTGGTTTATATACACAATGGAATACTACGTGGCAATGAGAAAAAATGAAATATGGCCTTTTGTAGCAACGTGGATGGAACTGGAGAGTGTGATGCTAAGTGAAATAAGCCATACAGAGAAAGACAGATACCATATGGTTTCACTCTTATGTGGATCCTGAGAAACTTAACAGGAACCCATGGGGGAGGGGAAGGAAAAAAAAAAAAAAAAGAGGTTAGAGAGGGAGAGAGCCAAAGCATAAGAGACTCTTAAAAACTGAGAACAAACTGAGGGTTGATGGGGGGTGGGAGGGAGGGGAGGGTGGGTGATGGGTATTGAGGAGGGCACCTTTTGGGATGAGCACTGGGTGTTGTATGGAAACCAATTTGTCAATAAATTTCATATATATAAAAAAAAAAAAAAAAAAAAAGAAGTGTTGGCAAGGGCCAGAAACAGGGAGAGTAACTGATTGGTCTCAGTTCCTGTGCTGTTAGGTGGGTGGGGTCCAGGACACCAGTATGTGTCTGTGACCTTGGTGAGGTTCAGCGAATCTGAGGCTGTATGTTAGTTGTGTTAACTGTATATAATACTGTCTCATTGCCCCCTTTTTATGTACTAATTTCTTCTTTGCTATACATAGTATTTTATGGATGTCCTTAATGTTATTTATTAAAATGTCTTAATTTTCTCTATTTCCTGAATGATTCCTTAAGTGTCTCCTAGGGACGTAATTGTACTCGTTAATTTGTCCCTTTTGTTTATTTGTCTTTGTCAGATAGTTGAAGTTTAGGTACTTATTTATTTTAATAGCTGTAAAATGTTTATAACAACCACCCCCACAACAAACACACACTGAATGCGTCCTTACCATATGCCAACTGCTATCGTAAGCATGTTTTAGTATCAACTGCTTTAACAGCCATATCACATAAGGAAATGAAGTTACTGGGTAAATAATGTAAAATTCAGCCCCCAGCCTCCGAACCTAGAGATTAAGCTCATAACCACCACATAATACGTGGTGTTCTATTTGATTTGCATTTAGATTTTACTTTGACTAAAGTGTCTGAACTTTAAAGTCACCCAAAAGTCAAATAGTGCTAGTTGATCCTATATCCAAACACCCATTCTTCCAAAGTAGGAAATCTGTTAGCTGGACATATGGCCATCCCAAATAAACGCCATGCTTCCAAGCTTTCCTTGCAGCTAAAAGTGGGCATGGGATAAGTTCTGGCCAATAGAATGCAAGAAGGAGTGTTGTGGCTGCTTCATGGAGCTCTCCTAAAGACACTCTCCAGTCCCATTCTGGTTGGCCTTCTCTTTAGTCTCTTCCCCACATCACTGAGAGGAGGGTGGTTTGGGGCTATGAAGACAGCCATTTCCTTGAGGTGGTGAGCGAGGGAGGAATTCTCTGCTGGGTTTTTGTGGAATGGAGCTGCCATACCAGGGCTTGGCTTCACCCTGTGGACTTTAATCTGAGCAAGGGATAAACTTTCTCACATTTAAGTTATTCCTGTTTGTATACATTTTATTGTTGTTACTCCTTGCAACCTAATATATTCCTAAATAATACAATGATAAAAGGCTTGTAATGAAAAAAATAGCATTGTTTGGCTCTTGTACAGCTCCCTAGTCACGTGCAACATTTTTTTACTTTTTCACTGTGTCTTGACATATTTGCATCCACATTTCCACATGGTCTATTTTTGGCTGTGTTTTCTTGATTAATCAATTTTGGCAATATTTATTGACTGCCTTTTATGGTAGATGTGAACTTAACTCTCTTAAATCTCTCCTCCTCTTCCCTCACCCTCCCAGGATAGATCTATTACAATGTATTCAGTCAAATTGATATTCTCTAATTACATTGATACGATTAAGTGAACATTAACCACTGATGAGGCAAATTGTCAGTTTTGGTTACATTTCTTCTACTTTTTATTTGGTATAGTTTTCTTTTTATAAGTGGGAGTTTTCTCTGCAAGTGTGAGGTTTTCCTTTAATCCTCCTTATTGGACAGGTTTTTAATGTCCATTTTCTAGCTGAAGACTTTGAGGTCCTTTCTTTCACTATACTGATAATAACAAATGTTTATTAGGCGTTATGCATGATGTTAAACACTGAGCTTGATGCTTGTTGAATACTCCATAGTGCCTACTGGTATCCCTACTTGACAGAGCACAAAGGTAAAGCAATATTAAATAACTTGCCCATGATCAAAGAGCTGATGGCCATAGAGTCAGGACTCAGACCCATGTCTTTCTGACCCCAGAAGTTAATCCTCTTAATTAGGGATGGAAAAGGAGAGGAGAGGGACATTGCCAAAATACTTAAGATTCAGTACAGAGAATGAGCAGACAGAATACATGCTAGCCTGACAAGAAGGGAAGTACATAGCAGATAAATATCAGCCCCTTCTTAACAAAGAACTTATGACTCAGTCTAACATGTAAACGCATTTTGTTTTTGTGTTTGTGTTTGTTTTTTTACTGCTGGTCTATGGAAGAACCTGGATATTTTGCTTTAAAGTAGTAGGGTAGGGGTGCCTAGGTGGCTCAGTTGGTTAAGCATCTGACTCTTCAGCTCAGGTCATGATCTCACGGTCTGTAGGTTCGAGCACTGCATCAGGCTCTGTGCTGGCTGTGCAGAGCCTGCTTGGGACTCTCGCTCTCTTCCTCTCTGCCCTCCCCCACTCATATGCTATGTCTCTCAAAATAAATAAATAAATAAACTTTTAAAAAATAAAGTGGAAGGAAGACAACAGCAGGGGCCTACAGACCTTTGTTTTCCAAACAGAAAACTTGAGTGAGGCAACTTTCCTATGGTCCCATAGCTAAATGGCAAAGGGAGAATCTCACCCCAGGCCCTCAGCTTCCAGAACCCAGGCTCTTCACACAGGGTGACACCTCTCATGGTTGTGCCCTCAAGTTCACTGCTTCAACTATCTCCAGGGCTTGGTGAGGGACGCTTTCCAAATCGAAATTCACACACACAAGGAACAGGTGACTCTGCTACTTCTGTGTGCCAGATCCAACCTGAAAGATGATGTGGCACTTCCTTGAGAGATTGATGATTGGAGGGAGAACACAACAGGATCTTTAAAACTGGCGCCATCCCAGAAAATCTGGGGAACCTGTCACCAGAAGAGAGATACTGGAAGTAATGAGATTAATAATGAGACGTTAATTAAGTAATGGCTCAACTGCTGCCTGTTGAGTCAGCGCCTTCCTATGTGTAAATAAATAATGAATTACAGGAATGACATTACCTGAGATTTACAGAATACCCCCAGCGGTTTGAAAAAGCTGTCTCTCCCTGAGGATCAGTCAGAGGAAGATTTTTTTTTAATTATCTTGAATTACTAAGATTACCATTTATTAGTGAATTATCATTTCCTACTGGACTCTCAAAAATGCTTAATTATATGTAGAGAATAATTTGCTCCAGCTTAAAAAATAAACTTGGATATTGCCTAAGTCCCTGTTTTAAAACCCTTATGAGAATGTGCTACTAATATAAATGACATCAAAGTCTACACAATTCCCAGAGTAGCAGTGTATCCTTACCCCAGTCTACAAAATTAGTATTATATTGCATATCTCTTTGTGGGGTTTGAAGGAAACCAAGGGCTAGCACTATCCTTCTCCACCCCACTCCCCCACAATTCATAACTGGATGAAAGACACCCTCACACGAGACAGAAGACCAAAGCACAGGTGTTTTGTGGGTAAAGTCAATTGAAGAAAACAGCCTGGCCTGCAGCCACTTCTGGACCTCATAAGTACCTTGCACAAATCTAGACTTTGGTGCATCACACTGGAGAATGAATTCACATTCATGGAATCCCTGTTTCACCCTCTGCCTCAGACACAAGAAGAAAGATGAGCATCTGAACATGATTCTTCAAACGAGTACTGGGCTCAACCCTTACATCCTCTCGGGAAGTAGCAACAGTTCCTAAAATGTCCATGTCATCTGAAGTCTAGGCAGGTCCAGAACCAGAAGGAAAACAAGGGACAAGCGGCATGCTGCTCCCTTCCTTCTTCCAACATTTATTGCTTTCTGTATGCTGGCCAACGTTCCAAACGCTTACATGAATTAATTCATTTAAGTCTTGTAATGACTGAATAAGACAGGTACAGTTACCCCTACCTCCATTCTTGCAGCTGAGGAAACTAAAGCACAGGGAGTTTATGGATTTTACTAGCAAGTGGTGAACTTGAACTTTAAACCCAGTCTGGCTTTAGGGCCCTCACGCTTAACTGTTCCCCACAACTGCTTCAGAAAGGGTGCCTGTTCCTTGGGGAGGAGAGAAGAAGGGTGAGTGGAGAACAGCTGGACAGGTTACTTCAATAATGTTGCTAATAAACATGAGGAGGAGGAGGGGGTTAAAGTTTCTTTTATCACCACTGGTTGTGGGCCAAGAAAGATTTAGTTACTTCTTTTTAAAAAATTTTTAGTGTTTATTTATTTTTGAGAAAGAGATAGATATTAGTGGGGGGAGGGGCAAAGAGAGAGGAAGACACAGAATCTGAAGCAGCCTCCAGGCTCTGAGCTGTCAGTGCACAGCCTGACGTGGGGCTCAAACTCATGAGCCATGAGATCATGACCTGAGCCAAAGTTGGATGCTTAATCTACTGAGCCACCCAGGAGCATAATAATCACAAACACAAAATTACAGTGTCAAAATGAGTAGTTACACGGAACTCATAATGTTTCTTTGGGGTTATACTGGGCTTCTCTGGATGTTCTTTCCATCACAGCTTGTTCGGTTCTCGGGCAGATACACTAGGTCTTATGGACCGATTCCCATCTGGTCAGTGGGCATCTATCTTTCACCTACTTATTTGGCAAAGTGGGTCCCGGTGAGTCTCAACCTGTTATGAATCAGAGTTCAAGACGAACTCTGTGGTTTAAGGAATAGCTTTTGTCGGAGAAGGGGAAATTTCCATAGGTCAAGATCAGCCAGAGAAGAGAAGGCTTGAGCCCTACTTGGTCTCATTACTTCACAAAAGTCGGCACCAGATCAGGGCTTTCTGCCTTATTTCCTCCAGTGGGAACCCATAGTACCAGGCAGTCTGGATCTGAGAATCAGCTCTTCAGGAGTTATCTGTCAATAACAGCTGCCCAGTACCCGGAGACCTTGGAGCCTATGGGATCGCAATCTTTCTCATAGGGGAAAGTGAGTTCTTGGTCCCATGAGATGCTGAGCTACAGTATGGCCCTTTCTTGTAGAAGAAAGGTGCTCCCCAGACCTGATCCCAGCCAACCTGTTGTCCACTTAATCTGGAGTGAATACACAGGACCTCCTGCAGACATTTTTGCTCATTTCTGCACATATCTAGATTCATGTTATCTATTGCTTTAAAATGGTTTACTATATAATTTACTGCTTATTTGGCACTTACTATATTACTGAGTACCTACTAACCCTGTGGAATAGGTTCTATTATGACATCCATTTTATAAGGTAAGGAACAGAGGCCTAGAGAAATAGTGTCATACCTAGCACATGGCAGATAGGGAACCCTGACTCTGATACCACCACCAGTGCCATAACACCCTTTCCCTCCCAGCATGGCTCAGAGGGAAAACCAGGGTTTAGAAAATCAAAATTTGAATTCTGAAATTGTCCTGATAGGCTTCAGTGTGCACTTGTGGCCAAGTCGCCTCCAGCCTTAAAAGTGGCCCTATACACGGGGCATAGACAACTACTCCATGCCAGAGTTTGAGGATGGGTTAAAGGACAATTTGTAAATGGTAGCATTATAGGTGCACCTGGATGACTCAGTTGGGTCAGCGTCCGACTCTTGATTTCATTTCAGATCATGATCTCACAGCTGTGAGTTTGAGCCCTGTGTTGGGCTCAGCCCAGAGCTTGCTGGAGATTTTCGCCCTCTCCCTCTATCTCTGCCCCTCCCCTGCTTATGCTCTCTCTCTCAAAATAAATAAAGAAACTTTTAAATTAAAACTGAATAAATAAATGCTAGCACAATGATAATGTTAATGAAGCAGAGTTTGTGTCTTCTTCACTTTTGGATCTTTGGTGTCTGCTGGGTACCCAACGATGGATGTTAAAAGAATGAATGAAATGAGAATTCCTATCAGTTTGAGAGGTAGAATTTTGGCACAAGTTGGAAAACCAAAGGCATAAAGAAACACAAAGTTACTAATGTCCTATTTCACTTCACACATCTTTGATAATAAGCCACTCAGGAAAACACACACATGTGTGCACACACGCACACACACACACACACACACACACAGACATTACACCACACACACCACACACTGGAAATAGTTCTTGAAGCTCAGTGTGACTGAATTACCTGGCAGAGCTTTCAATGAGACTCATGGGCTTCCTTTCAGATTGCCACTGACATCACACTAGCACATTAATTTTTAAAATTGATCTGTCATGGGTGTATTGTGGAGGTAAAAATGAAGAACTGTATTTCTCCTTCTCTCACCTTTCTAGTGTAACTTTCAGGTACAAATATAGATTGAAGTGTTGCTGTTGTTAAAATGACACAGTTTTTCACACAGGCTAAGATTAGTTTCAGAAGAGAAATTCACAAACCATGGTCCAGCCAGGGAGCCCCTCATTGTTGATTTCCCAAAGCAGTAAGAAATCAACCTGTTCATGTGACTTGGAGTACCTACTATGTGCTGTGATCAGCCAAAAGGATGTTATAAAGATGATCTTGCCTCCTTGTATTTGCAACATAGTTGAAGAGGCAGGGCATAAATACAGACAATTTTCCTAATGGTGTAGTTAGTGCATAAGAATTAGCATTCATAACTAATATTAAAACCGAGAGGCTTAAATAGTAAAATAATGTAACTAAGAGAAATGCATACTAAGATGTCTGAGGATTAACAGGGTCTTAGAGGTGATCGAGCGGTTTAACGATTTCAGGGGTCTGTGTACCTATATCTGGGCTGGTTCTGGTATTTCCCTCTTGGGCACAAGATGGCTGCTACACATTTAGGTAAGACATCCTCACATGGCTATATCTGAAGGCAAAGGGGTATCTAGTAAGAAAGATCTCCATGCACACTTCTTTCTTCTTTCATATTAAAAAAAATGGTTTATTTATTTATTTGGAGAGAGCCAGAGACAGGGTGAGTGGGGAAGGGGCAGAGAGAGAGGAAGAGAGACAGAGAGAGAGAGAGAGAGAGAGAATCCCAAGCAGGCTCTGCTCTGCCAGCACAGAGCCTGCCTGACACGGGGCCTGAACTCACGAAACCAAGAGATCATGACCTGAGCAGAAACCATGAGTCGGACGTTTAACTGACTAAACCACCCAGGTGCCCCTCTTCTTTCATATTTTTGCCCAAAAACTTCCAACAAGCATACCCTTTTATTGCATTGGCTGGATCTGGGCCACAAGGACAAGCCTGCCTGCAAGAGAGTCTAGAAATAGAAATATCTCAGGTTCTCAGGTTCCATAACAGGAAGCAACAAAGAAGTAAGGGAGTTAGGAACTGGTTACTGAAAAGCCAACCCAAAGTCAGAAACAGTGATTAACTGCCAACGAGGCAGCATAGACATAGCTTTCCGATAGAATTTTCTGCAGTGATGGAAATGCTCTATATTCGTGCTCTTCAAACTGGCAGCCCCTGGTCACTGTGGGCCCCGACCGCTAGAAATGGGGCTAGTGTGACTGAGAAACCAAACCGAATTTCAGTTTTATTTACATTTATACAGCTACATGAGGCTAGTAACTATTATGATGGACAACATAGGATTATAAACAATATCTTCTTAGAGGTCAGAGGCAAAACAGAGACATACTTATAGGCCAGAATAATGTGGTAGTCTTCACCATGAATGAGGACCTTGAAATGGATTCAGAAGACTGTTGGAATTTGGATATCCCTGCAGGGATACAGAAAAGAAAATAATCAGGTATTCTTAGGAGATGCTAAGCAGATCAGTTTGACAGAGTATGGTTTGGTGTGTGTGTGTGTGTGTGTGTGTGTGTGTGTGTGTGAAGCTGTGGGCAAAAAGCTGAAAAGCAGGTTCAGGTCAGATGGCAGAAATTTTGGGATGCCGGTTTTAACTGTGTGTAATACTCAAGCTATGTTTTTGAGGGAAGAGTAAACTATGAAGTGGTTCCATAAATGGGAAGCTGTGAACCCTGTGATAGTATGAAATATTAACCCGGTGATAGTAAGAAGGATGGATAGAAGTCAGGAGATTCAGGTAGCACAGCGTGGTCTAATTTTTTAATATTATGGCACAAATGAAAATGATGTATGTAGGGCTCACTGGGGCAAATAATGCAGCTCCTGGCCCAGAGTGACCAGCCCAAAGACTCTAGCTGCCCTAGGCATTCAGTCCCAAATCCTCAAATGACAATCACCAGGTCCTCACACCTGTACTCCTTACAGCATTGTTGTGAGCATCAGCACACAGCTGGCATCCTCTAAAGTAGCTGACTGTAGTGATGATACTGATGTATATGAACAGGCAGTGATGTGTGTGCAAAAGGAAGAATGTGAGATAATTTACAGAAGGAATTAAAAAGAATCGGGAACAAATTAGATGTAGTTAGGATAGATTTCTCAGTGGACAATAACTCCTAAAGTTTGAGAATGGTGATACCAGAAATAGAAACACGAGCATGAGATCTTTTTGAAGGAAGATGGCGATTTCCGTTTAAGATATGGAGGCAAAAACTGTACCTCTAGGTGGACATCTTATTGATGACCCCTGGTGATCCATGGCTCCAGAAGTCATGCAGTTGCATCCTTCCCTCCTATATTGATTCTGTGCTTGGCCATGTGGCTTATTCGGCCAATGAGCCTTTAACGTGATGCAGGCAGAGGCTTGATGAGAGTTTGTGCATTGAGGCTTGTCTTCTTGGAACCAGCCACCATGACATAGGAAGCTCAGGCTAGACCACTGAATGATGAGAGGTCATAGGCAGAGAGATGAAGGGCTGTGTGAGTGCATTTCACATATTCTAGCCCTGGCTAAACTCCTAGCTGATCGTACGCATGGCAGTGACTTCAGCAGAACAACCACTCAGCAGAGCTCAGTCATTTCAAAAATTGATGAGAAATAATAAATCATTGTTTTAAGCCACCTGTTTTGGTTGATTTGTTAGACACTAGTAGATAATGAAAATAATATTCCAATGAAAATGTTCAGTAGGTCCTTGGTGATATCAGTATAGAGCTCCCGCTAGGGATCTGAGCCTTAGATGTAATTTTGGAATATATGCATGCTTCTGTCGTAGTACTTACATTGTAATTATATTGATTGCTTGTCACCCTCAGTAGACTGGGAGCTCTTTGAAGATAGGGACTGGGTCTTTTGTAGTTTCTAGTATATTATGCCTGGTTCAAAGCAGATAGATAGTCAAGAGATCTGTGCCGAATCATAAAACAAACGAATAAAATGTAGTGAGGGAATCATGGAGGTCAGGCTTGAACTCCAACCCTCCCAATTGCTATCTGTGTGGCGTTTAGTAAGTCACCAGTCCTTAATGTGAACTGTGACTAATGTCAGCTGCCTTTCAAAGGCATTGAGAAGAGCCAATATACAGTGGGCACTCAACAAACGGTAGCTTTTATTGTTAAGGATGAATGATCATTGAAAGTTGAAATGTGAGCACAAATGAAGTCAGCTGAGGGTAAGCGCAGAAAGGGAAGATCGAGGGGACTGGGGAGGGGCAAGGGCACAGTTGAAGAAAAAAAAAGATTCAGGGAGAGCTAGAAAGCAGCAGCAAGAGATAAGAAGGAGAACCAGACCAATTGAAACACCAGGAAAAAAAAACCAGATTGGGTGCATTTTACCGGCTGTAAAAGGGAAGAGATTTTTAAGAAAGACGCACATGAACATTGCGACCGTTAGTGGTGGTCGTTTATGGAGCATGCATTTGTGTGTTTATTAAATGTCAGAAGTTGATTCAGAACTGTCAGTAAGGAAACCTTTGAAGAAAAACATTGGGCTATCTTGCGTGATCTAACTGTATCCTAACTGGGTCTCTTGGTTCTTTATAACATCGACCAAGGGCCTGGTGGTTAATAAGTAAGGTTAAACATCATGTGGTTGGGCTTTCAGTATCCTGTAGAATCATTGGAAGGAAGGAATTTGTGGAGAATAAAGAAATGGTACCAGAAAGGGGAGCGTTATTCGCATTTGGCCTTTTGGGGAGATTCAATCTCAAGAATCGAATTCTCTGAAGTCATTTCTCTCAACATAAAGACTGGAAAGACACAGTCTTTGAAACATTGTCAAACACACAATGAAACAAATAGCTACAAAAACAGAACCATTAGTTATGCAAATATCTCTCATTCCATTGGGCTGGAGTTGGATAGAAATAAGGGCAGACTGTTTTCTGTTGTTGTTTTGTTTTTTTGAGTAGAGTTGACACACAATGTTACATCAGCTTCAGGTGTACAACATAGTGATTCCACAAGTTTATTCATTATGCTCTGCTCACCACAAGTGTAGGTACCATCTGTCACCACACAACATTATCACAGTATCACTGACTATGTTCCCCATGCTGTGCCTTTTATTTCAGTGACTTTCTCATTCAATAACTGGAAGCCTGAATCTGCCCCCAGGACCCCATTTGGCTCATTCCTCCCAGCTCTTCCCTCTGACAACCCTGTTTGTTGATGGGTCTGATTCTGCTTTTTGCTCGTTTATTCATTTGTTTTTTGTGTGGGATTTTTGCCTTTTTTTTTTTTTTTAGTTTCCACTTATGAGTGAAACCATATGGTATTTGTTTTTCTCAATCTGTCTTATTTCACTTAGCATAATACCATCTAGATCCATCCAAGTTGTCTCAAATGGCATAATTTGTTACAGCAATGTAATATTCCAATGCATATAAATGTGCATACACACACACACACACACACACACACACACACATATATATATATATATATCACATCTTACTTATTCATTCCTCTATTGATGAACATTAGGTTGCTTCCATGTCTTAGCTATTATAAATAACGCTGCAATAAACATAGGGGGTGCTTATATGTTTTCAAATCAGAGTTTTTGTTTTCTTTGTGTAAATACCTGATAGTGGGATTATTAGATCATATGGTATTCCTATTTTTAATTTTTTGAGGAACCTCCACACTGTTTTCCACAGTGGCTGTGCCAATTTACATTCCCACCAACAATGTGCTCCTTTTTCTCCACATTTTTGTCAACACTTATTATTTTTTGTCTTTTTTATTTTAGCCATTCTAACTGACGTGAGGTGGTTTTTTTATTTGCATTTCCCTAATGATTAGGGATTTTTAACATCTTTTCCTGTGTCTCTTGGTCATGTATATGTCTTCTTTGGAAAAAACTGTCTTTTCAGGTCTTCTGTCCATTGTTTAATTGGATTGTTTGCTTTCTTGGTGTTGAGTTGTGTAAGTTTTTTTAATATATTTTGAATATTAATGAAAATAAGGTCAGAATCTTAATGAAATAATATTTTATGGGTAAGAATTCTGGACTTTACATTTTTGAGTTTTGGTTTCCACTATCCATTCTTATAAGATAAGAGCAACATGGTTTTGCTCTGGGGACATCTTTCTGCCACTCTTAGTTCATGTGTTTAGATGGAGCATATCTCTCCTCTCCTCTATCCTCTATTCCAGGAGTAGATGTGTAACAAAGACCTAGTGAGTAGAATACTATATCCATGCAATCACAGTGATTGGTTCAGAGATGGATATTTATCCTAAGCCAATCCAATCAAGTCCAATCAGAACTAATTCTGATGTTTTCCTTGAGCACCTGAAAAAGATATGCCCCTTTTCTATTGAGCATAAACTTGGGATGATGTAAACCTGGAGCTGACAGTCATCATCACTGAAAGAGAAGTTGTCTGAGAATATAGTCAAGAAGGTAGAAAGCAGCACGGAGGACTGGAGAGAGATCTCTTCCCAATGACATTACCTAAATCTCTGGATGCAGCTATGCCTGAGCTTTCTGACTGTATTAGCTAACAAATATACTTTATTGTTGAAGCCAATATGAGCTGGTATTTTTATTACTTGGAACTGAAAAATTTTTGGCTAGCAAAACTTTAACAAAATATAAATATATTAGTGCACGGAGAAGGAAGAGTACTAGACATGTGTCTTTCAAAATAATCCTCAAACAGCTCTGTTGTATTGGGTCCACTAAGCACTCCATTTTAAATTTTTTTTTTCAATGTTTATTTATTTTTGGGACAGAGAGAGACAGAGCATGAATGGGGGAGGGGCAGAGAGAGGGAGACACAGAATCAGAAACAGGCTCCAGGCTCTGAGCCATCAGCCCAGAGCCTGACGCGGGGCTCGAACTCACGGACCGCGAGATCGTGACCTGGCTGAAGTCGGACGCTTAACCGACTGCGCCACCCAGGCGCCCCAAGCACTCCATTTTAAAGATGAGAAATCTGAAGCTAAGACAGGTAAATCACTTTGTCCTATGTTGTAGAAGAGAAAACAAGGTCATTTAAACCAGATGATAGAGAAGTAGTCGACAAGTTGCTACAGGATGGCCAAATCCAGCCCACCACTTGTTTTTATATGTCACACACGTTAGGAATTTTTTTTTTTTTTTTACATTTTATTTTTTATTTATTTATTTATTTTTTAATTTTTTTTTCAACGTTTATTTATTTTTGGGACAGAGAGAGACAGAGCATGAACGGGGGAGGGGCAGAGAGAGAGGGAGACACAGAATCGGAAGCAGGCTCCAGGCTCTGAGCCATCAGCCCAGAGCCCGACGCGGGGCTCGAACTCACGGACCGCGAGATCGTGACCTGGCTGAAGTCGGACGCTTAACCGACTGCGCCACCCAGGCGCCCCTTTTTTTTTACATTTTAAATGATAGAAAAGAAACAAAAAGATGAATTTCATGACACATGAAATTATATGAAGTTGAACTTTGGAAGACAGTGTGGAGGTTTCTTAGAAAACTAAACATTCTCTTATGATACTATCTAGCAATAGCACTCCTTGGTATTTGCCCAAAGAAGTTGAAAACATATGCCCACACACACACACACACACACACACACACACACACAAAACTGCACAGGGGCGCCTGGGTGGCGCAGTCGGTTAAGCGTCCGACTTCAGCCAGGTCACGATCTCGCGGTCCGTGAGTTCGAGCCCCGCGTCAGGCTCTGGGCTGATGGCTCAGAGCCTGGAGCCTGTTTCCGATTCTGTGTCTCCCTCTCTCTGTGCCCCTCTCCCGTTCATGCTCTGTCTCTCTCTGTCCCAAAAAAAGTAAATAAACGTTGGAAAAAAAAATTAAAAAAAAAACCTGCACACAGGTTTTTATAGTAACTTTATTAATAATTGCCAAAATTTAGAAGAAACAAAGATGTCCTTCAGCAGGTTGATGGATAAACTGCCCTAGAGCCAGACAATTGAATATTATCCAGTGCTAAAAAGAAATGAGATTTCAAGCCGGAAAAAGGTTTGGAGGAATCTTAAATGCATATTACTAAGTGAAAGAATTCAATCTGAAAAGGATACAAACTGTGTGATTCCAACTCCATGACATTCTGAAAAAGGCAAAACTATCAAGATACTAAAAAGATTAATGGTTGTCATTTTGTTTGCTTGTTTTTTTGACTGTTTTTATAGTTTCTCTGTTCCTTTCTTCTTATCTTGATCTCCTCCTTTGTGGTTTGATGACTTTCTTCAGTGGTATGCGTATATTCCTTTATCTTCATCTTTTATGTATTTACTACATGGTTTTGCTCTGTGGTTACCATAAGGTTTACATATAACAACCTATTATCTATAACAGTCTATTTTAAGTTGCTAACAACTTATGTTTGATCTCATTTTAAAGCTTAACATTTTGAATCTCTTAACATTAACACTATTTTTTTCACTTAACAATATTTGAGATCATAGATATGACTTCTGAATATACAGAACTATCATATAAGTTTTATTTGCTGCACAGTATATTCCTTCACAATATCCCTTCATAGTATTATTTGTATTGATGGATGGTTAGGTTACTAATATCTAATATGATGTGTATGTATGTATGTGTCTCACAGACACACTTGGATGTAAATGTTTGCTCACGAATTGCAAATATATCTGAGGAATGGATTTGATAGATCTTTAATGGAAAACTGAATTAAGAATTTTCTTTAGCATTTTTTCCAGGTTTATTTGTCTAGATTAGGAGTGGCCACAAGGCATAGGGGGAAAAAAGCACCTGTAAATTTTTTAAAAAGTCTATCTAATAAGAAGAGTTCAACTTTTTTTAATATCAAGAAAAAAAATTACTACTATGGGCAGCCATTATGTCTGTGGTTTTACCTAATTGACCTTATTTAAACCTCTGTGAAGTAAATGATCTTTTCCTTTTGTACAGTGAGGAAACTGAGTGTCTGAGTAGTGAATAAGCCACTCACATTCCCATGTATTGTAAGTAGCAGGGTTGGATTTAAAATTTGTCCTCCATTTTAAAAGTCCAGGTTCATTTCACAAGATAAGATATTGAGCCTTAAAAATGAATCTAGTGAGATGTTATCTATATAATTTCAGGTTTCCATTTTTAAAACCCTCCAGTGAAGAGTAGGACTAATATTCCACAGAATTCTCTTCTTGCTAGTGCACCATTCAAGTGGAAGGAGGAAGGACACAACACCCCCTTTCTTCCAATACACGAACAGAGAGATGAAAGATGTATTATGTAAGAGGGCTATGAACAGAAACAATAAAAAATAGTCATCCTAACTGAATTCAATATCTGCTTATTATCTAGGTCTTTCTAAATTTCTCTCCTTGACAGTACGAATTAGCTACATCTCACAAGGAGATTTATAATCTGACAAGCCTGAAACCCTGGTAATTAGGAGACTCTTCATTATCACTCATCTTTTGAAGAGTGCAGAGTGGCAGGCAATTGTCAGCTTTAAAGTGGTCAAGCTTTAAATTGGCCAAGGATTCCTGAAGTATCTCCCTCATGTCAGGAGGAGAGGAGAAAAAAAGCTGCAGAATTTGGGGCCTCTCTCTTGAACTCATTGAAAGAGGGGATTCAAGCCAAATAAGGGAGTCATCTTACTAGCTGGGGCTAAAAATCTGCTCTGAACTTTGACATCTGTGGTTTTTTAATTGGTAGTCTTCATATAACATACATAAGTCTGGATTTTCCAGTTTACATTGTGTGTGTCCCATCTTAATCCATAACAATGACTCCACATATTGTGACTGTGAAGCAGAAAAGTCAAGCACATTCCTAGTTCATAATAATGGTAGTTAATACTTATTGAACATTTATTTTTCATTAAGCACTGTGTGTAGATTTTTTACATGGATTTCCTCACCTAACTTTGGCAATAACTCTCCGAAGTAGGTTCTTACAACTATTTCCATTTTACAGATGAGGAAGGCGGATCATAGGAAACTAAAGAGCTGTTCCAAGAACACACTGGAAGTAACACAGCTAGGATTTGAACCCATTACTGATTGACTTCACCGTCATCAACTGTAAATTTTAAACGGTAGTAGACAAAAAACATATCCTGTAATTACACATCTGCCAGAAGGAACTATTTTCTGTAAGCAGGAGATGGATGCTTGAAGTTACTTTGGCGCTAAATGTCCCTTGGTTAGGGGAAAGCAGTGATTATATCAATGGCATGGAAGACCCTTTTCTGGAGAAACTATGGTTTGAAGAGTTTAACTGCTCTGCAGGAGAATGTATAAGACTATTGTATCCAATGTAAATCCTTACCTCTGCAGGCTATGATTCCTGTGATGTCTATATACTATTGCTTAGTTTTGGAGGGGTGTGGGTGTGCATGCACACGTGTGCGTGTGTGTATGAATGTGTTTTATTATTTAAAAAATTGCCTGATGGAGAAAGAAAGTGAAGAACATAAAACAAGAGAGATGTATAGACTTGATTGTCAAAATGAACCAGAGGAATCCCTGTACTAAACTGCTGATGTCTGACAGGACTTCTCTGGAAGGCTTTCTGAGATAAACCTTGGAAAAACATGATCCCATTGAAGGCCTTAGAGCTATGGAGATAATGGAAATTCCTACCACCAGTCATCCTGGGAAGAGACAAATCTCAAGTTAAAAATAAGAATGGGTTGGAAAGCCTTTAGGGGTAAAAGATGACCTTTTCCATCTCTTTGATTTTTATAGACACAGGCAGAAGAGATGTACTGAAGGACCCTTAAGAAGAGATGTGAGCTATTTCCCAAAATGTGGGGCAAGGTGAGGATTAATTAAACACCCAATTGGTGCCTTAAAACTTCTCTGTGTGGCAATGCATTTCCATTACTCTGAAATCTTTGATAAAGTCTCACTGAACATTACAGCCTGGTCTCAGTTCTCACTTTGAGTTGACTAGATTCTCTTTGATCATTTGGGGTGAAGACTGAATAAAGAGAGTCTATTGTTGCTGTTTTCTTGTTCAAAATGTCAAATAGACCACCTGTGTTTTTATATTCTTTCTACCCAAATTCCACAAAATGACACCAGAGAGTTAAACATGTTATTAGTCCATAGAGTAGATGCTGTTGGTGCCCCATTCATAGCGATCAGACTCACCAGGTCAATAGATGACCATAGTGAGTGTATTGGAAAATAAAGTTGAAGAAATCTATCCAGATATAAATTGAAAAGATCAGGAGATGGTCGATAGAAGAGAGATAAGATTAGATGGTCAATCCTGTAGAAACAAACTATAACTCATAGGGGAGAAAAAAGAAGGTAACAAGAAAAAGGAAGAGAGAAAATTAACAAAGAACAAACATAAGAAGATTTCCCAAAACTGAAGGACACAGTTCTTTAGACTAAATCTAGCAAGAGCTCAGCACGATTATTCAAATAAGACCCATGTTACAGCGGATACTGTTGCATGCCACCCACATTTCCCTACAGGACTGAGACACTCATTCCGGAGGTCCTGAGTATATTGGTGGCTGATGGTTCTCAGATGATTCTCCCTTAGGCAATTAGCAGTGGCTCCACTCACTCAAGGTCAGTCCCTTCTTGGGAATGGCTCGCATCCATGACTGGTCAACAGGAGAAAAGCACATAAAGGCCCAGCTTACCTGCCTCAGGTGGGACAAGTATGAAGTGCTATTCCAACCCCAGACCCCTCTGGAGGATTAGCTAAAGTCTCAGTTCCAACTGCAACACAGTTCAAAGTCTCCTTCTGCCTAATTCTGCTTTCCTGACCACTCATAAGTGTTTTTTTCAAGATCAGTTTCCAATAAACTTCCTGCACAATATTCTTTGCATCTGAATCCAGGCTAAATTCATACCAAGGCATATTGTGGTAAAATTTCAGAGGTCGAAGGATAAAAAGATTCCCAAAACTTTGGGGGTTGGGGTGGTAACAATCAACTGTGAAGCACCTGGGAACGGAATGGTGTCAGATTTCTCATTAGCAGCATTGAAATCTACAAAAATGCCTTTTAAATAATGAGGGGAGAGTATTTTCATCCTGAATTTACCTTTACTCTTAGACTATAGATTTTATCCTATTTATATATAACTAAGTGAAAGAAGGGCGTAAAGACATTTTCATATGGGCAAGTACTCAAGAAATCTATATCTTACTCAATCTCTCTTTAGAAAACATTGGAGTGAAATGACACAAGAAGGAAGAACAAGAGACTGAGTATAGACAGTTTTTCAAAATGAAAAAGTAAACCAAGAAAGAAAAGAACACAAGAGGTAGGAAAATATGGGATATTACCCCCAAGACTGACAAAGATACAGTCTTAGGAATGCAGACTTGCAGCAAGCTAAAAGAAAAATTGGCCCAGATAGAATCAGTAGAACAGAGGTCTCCAGAAGGGAATGCTCTAGGAACGAAGAAAACTAATAATAATAATAATAATAATAATAACTATTAAGTCCAGCAGAAATATATGTTTGAACCCCAAAAGAGTCATAATTCTAGTGAGTGGAATGCTATTTACATAATCATATTAATAGAAACATTGGCTATTGACTTAGTAAAACATATGACTATGTTGGAGTGTTGAGGAAAAAGAAAATGGTAGGACATGGTGATGAACTAAGTACTTAGTAGAATGTCATGAATTCAGTGGGTACCTTCTTACATTGATGAACCATGAGATAGTAATATATGCAAAATTTTAGAAATATGGAAGTAAATACTAGGGGATGTAGGTACAACAAGTTGAGGGGTTGCTTCTGGGTAAGAAAACTGAAGGAAAGTGCAAGGAATGACTTTTTAAAATATAAACCCTTAAATACTGCCTATGTTGGACTTCTAAAGCCATGTGCATACATCTATTTAATGAAAAAGAAATGATAGAAGCTGTTCTGCAATGTAATGATAGTGACAAGTGGGGAATACAAAGATGAAGGAGATGGCATGCATCAACCAACAAAGGCTATGGAACATGCAAACATTTCCTGGGAGTTATTAGAAAAACTTGACAAAGGGATCCTTATAAAAGAGTGAACTTCCTAAAATCAAATCATCTTGATATACCAGTTTTACCTTTAGGTTCTGCTGATAGGTTTGTAAACATAATGACAAATGCCTGGCACCTGTTAGACATAAGCACTGGGACCCATGGCAAATATTGCTAATTCAGCACTGCTGTGTCTCATACATAGGCATGATCAATTAGCAATGTCCACCATGGGCACAGAAAGGAGGAATGATAGCACATTTTCCACAGCTTGTGGCTTCAGAATCCTTCTCAATACAAGACCAACGGCTGTGTCGTTGGGACAGTGAAATGACTCCCAAAGGCCATTCCAGTTCAAGAACTCCTCATAGGATTGGCATCTCTATATACAATTTGCCATACCCAGTATAAAATTTTTTTAATGTTTATTTACTTTTGAGAGAGACAGAGACAGAATGCAAGTGGTTTAGGGGCAGAGAGAGAGGGAGACACAGAATCCGAAGCAGGCTCCAGGCTCCGAGACATCAGCACAGAGCCTGATGCAGGGGTCTAACTCACAGAGCTGTGAGATCATGACCTGAGACGAAGTCAGATGCTCAACCGATTGAGCCACCCAGGTGCCCCTGCCACGCCCAGTATAAAAGTCTACCTTCCATATGTTAGTTTGGGCCCTTTTAGAAATAGATGCTAACACAGGATTGAATGTACTAATGTTTATGGAGAGAAATGACTGTGAGAGAAAATGGGAACCATCAGACCATGTTACAAATCTATCCCCAATAAAGGAAAGAAGGAAGTTTGAAATGCACTACTAAGGAAAGTTTGGCCCAATCACTGGGAAGTCTTCAAGTCAAAGTCTTCCATTAGAATTGTCCTTTGCCTTCCAGGAATGCCTTTGTATCCCTTCCATGTTCAGTCATTGTCCATGAGAAGCATGGCCTCAGAACAAGCACAGTGATGCACATCAGAGCATAGCAACTGGGGCTTAGTCAATAATTCTCCCTGCAGTTGGAGGTCTATGGTTAACATTCCCATGGTTGCCACATTTCACCTTGGGAAATCAAGATCACTGACCAGGTTTCAGACTGGCCTATGGAACTAGATACCTGAAACACAGGTGTGACCATAGAGTCACAAGAGAAGGCTGAGGAATTGGAGTGTGAGCAAGACCAGGCTTTAGGTAGTAGCAGTCAGACTGGGTTGTTGGTATCTTCCTCCCAACAGGTTCATAATGGCCACTGGCTCAATGTAGATAGGAAAAGTAGAATAATTTTGTTAGCCTGAATCTGGACAATGAGGTTGAGTAGAAGAAATCAGAATCAAGAGCTAGGAGGATTTTGATCAGGATCAGAATCCTCCTATATATTTGTCAAGTACTCCAGAGCACTGACACAACACGTTTCTGCTCTCTTCAATGGCTGAGACAAAGCAATTTTAATCAGTAATTACATTAGAACCTACAATTAGTCATGGCACTAACAACAAGAACCATTAGTAAGTGCCCAATAAGTACCTATTCCTATGTAGTGGGTACTGTAAACACAGTTCTTGACCTCTGGGTGCTTACAGTGGAGTTGCAGCATGAGCAAATTCAACCAGTGAGTGCTGCAAACACACACACACATACACACACACACACACACACACACACACACACATACACAGGAACCTCCTTTATTTCAAAGAGAGACATTTGTACAAGGTAGCCCCTAAAAGTTAGTTTCTTCATCTGCTGTGCCATCAAAAAAACCAGAGATTTGTTTCCAATGTTAGATAACATATTTTTAGATTCTAGTTACTGTTTTCCCCAAACTCATGACATAAAAATCTTCTCTTTGAATTCGTTTGTGCCTTCATGTCTATAGAACTATACAAGCCTAACCACTTAGGCTATTGAAAACCATCATTTTTTTTTCTAGTTAGGCGAAACATTGGTCATTTAGACGTGTCTGTTGTCATTGAGTCCATTAAAGGCTAGTGTCATTGACACAACTGTCAAAACAAGTCAGTCGATACCATAAACAGCCATCTTGGTTTGAGGTACTTATCAACTGCTTAAGATTCTCTCTCTTCTCACTCAGGATGTGGTGAGTTGTGTCTTTCCCTGCTTCCAAATCTGAACATCTGAGTATTAAACAACACCAAGATGATTCTAAGTTTGGTTTATGTATACTATTTCAGTTTCAGTATTCTGTGAAGCATGAATTTATTACCCATTGAACAGAGAGGGAAGCTGTGTTAGAGAAGTTATTTGAGTTGCACCATGAGTCATGAGGCCCTATCAGAACAAGAACACTTAGCCTAATCTGTACTGTATCGTCCCATCATATGTTTTATTTAGCCCAACCTCATGTTGCCAGTAGCAGTCTCCACCAAATCTAGACTATAGTGATCGAAGTACTTGGCAGAAGAGTCATCTTTGTCATTGAATTTCTAAAGCCACGTCTAAATGAACCCTGCCATTGGTTATTTAATGACAACATGTTTTGTTTTATTATTTTTTAAATCACACCCATCTTCTGAAGTGAAAAAGAATAAGGAAAAGTTTTGAGGACTTTTTCGTTCCTTCTGCCATCCTGGTGATTAGAGTGAGAGGATCTATCATCTTATCTCTCTGTAGAGAAACGGTCTGCTTTCAAAAAGGTGGTATGAAGACCAACTAAAAATGATGGGAAGCCACTATTTGAAAAAAAAAAAAAAGAGGTCTCCCAAAAACAAATACTGAAAGTGGTGATCACTCAGATGCGAACTGGCCTCCCTGAATAATCTTAACACTTCAAAAGCTGCACACCGATTACGTGCCTTGGCCGTGTACCTTCCATTAGCGTTAGTGAACATCTCAGGGACCTGCCTGGCCACATGTCCATTGTAAGCAGTGAGCTAAGAGCATGCACCACATTGGAAACTCAAAGATTTTCCCTTCCCTGAGAGTAGTTTCATCATGTTTTGTTTGGAGTGTATTCGTAACTCTATTGTAGTAAAAGAAAAACCAAACAGTTGAGTTAATAACATGCTACATTTGGGAAAGAGATTCAGGATTTGTCTGAGAAGTGGTAGGGCCTTGTTTAATTCTGAAAATAAAAAGGAACGTTTACCGGAAACTCAGGTCCCAGACACTATATTATTCTAACCATTAACTATAAAGAAATTCAAAATATGCTTCTTAATTATTATTTTTGGCAAATGTGTAACTCTTGGAATGTTCCCCATTAGCCTTAACTGTATTAATTTTACCACAGCGACAAAAGCAGAAGAAAATCGGGAAATAGGGACTACTATGAGGGAAAAAAAACATAGTTCAATTTGCTTTTCAAAAATTATGTTGACAGTTTCTGGCATGCATGCATACTGTCAGGCACAACCTGCACATCCTCATGCACACCCTCACACCCACAAATACTCTCAGACAACACTCATACACCCTCATACATACATTCCCTCATTTGTACCACCTCACCATGTTATCTAGCTTCTACTGCATATGTTGCTATCTAAGTACTGATTTTCTTTTAAATGGGCCCAAAAAATGTTATTTTAAACTTTTTTTAAAAAAAGTTTATTTATTTATTTTTGAAAGAGAGAGAGCAGAGGGAGGAGCAGACAGAGAGGGAGAAAGAGAAGCCCAAGCAAGCTCCACATTGTCAGTATAGAGCCCAATGAGGAGCTCGATCCCACAACCGTGAAATCATGACCTAAGCTGAAATCAAGAGTTGGATGCTTAACTGATTGAGTCATCCAGACACCCCCAAAAAAGTGTTTTTTAAACAAATATTTTCAGGAGGACTAATTCTGTGGCATTTTAATAGGTAGTTCAATATCAGTGTGTGTGTGTGTGTGTGTGTGTGTGTGTGTGTGTGTGTGTGTTTTCCATGGCCAAATGGGTTTAAGAAATTCTAAAGAAAGTTAAGCAGGTGTTCTTAGGGTAAGAATTACTCAGTGCCCTTAATGAATGAATATGTTCTATGGACCCTAATAGAAATATGTTGTATATGGACTACTCTGTCTGATTAGAAGCAACATGTCACATGGCTATTGAGTATAAAATACACAATATGCTATAGAACAAAGGGTAAAAAAAACTCATTAATAAATGTTTTCTATTGATTACATCTTGAAATGATAATATTTTAGGTGTATTGGATTAAATAAATATATTCTTAAAATTAATTTCACTGGTTTGTTTTTACTTTTTTACTTTTTAAATTTTATTATTTTATTTCCAAAGAGAGTGAACATGAGCAGGGGAGAGGAGCAGAGGGGGAGAGAGAGAGAGAGAGAGAGAGAGAGAGAGAGAGAGAGAGAGAGAATGAGAGAATCTTAAGCAGGCTTCATGCTCAGCAAAGAGCCCAACATAAAGCTTGATCCCATAACCCTGGGATCATGACCGGAGCGGAAATCCAGAGTCAGATGCTCAACTGACTGAACCACCCAGGCACCATTCTTTCTACCTTTTTTAATGACACTACCAGAAACCTTAAAATTACGTATGTAGCTTGTATTATATTTCTTTTTTTTAAAAAAGTTTATTTATTTTTGAGAGAAAGTATGGGGGAAGCACAGAGAGAGGAGAGAGATAGAATCCTAAGCAGGCTCCCCACTGTCAGAGCAGAGTCAAACACGGGGCTCAAATTCACAAACCATGAGATCATGACTTAAGCCGAAATCAAGAGTCAAACGCTTAATCCACTGAGCCACTCAGGTGCCCCATTTGTATTATATTTCTATTGGACTATGCTGATACAGAGCATTTTCCAAACATAGTTGACCATGAAAATTAGTTTGTGTATAATATCTTAAAGATGTAGCCTAATGGGGTTTGAATTCTGAGATTATACTGTTTACCATTTAGATGGGGCGAAGGGGGTCGTCAGCCTTTGCATTGGAAGTGTTTTTGCCTTCACCTGGGAACACTGGTTGGAATGCGGATGCATGTTGTGTCTGAAAGTATTTTCCTGAGATCCTACTATCCTACTAGGCCCTGCTCTAGGCAAAGAGCACAGGTCTGTGAATCCCATATATAGGGCTCAAACCATAGGAACAGAAACCAGCAAGTAACTGTATTGTGCTTTTCAATGTTTCTTCAAATGCAGATTCCTGGGCACCAACTCAGACCTATTGAATGAGTTCTCTGGGAGTGGGCATTTTTAACAAGCACTTCCAGTGATTCTAAGACACGTTAAAGCTTTGCAAACAACTGTGCTAGCTGGGTGGATAAACATGAATAAAACATCTTCATCTGTCAGTTTCTTGGTTGCAAGCAACAGACATGGGCACTAGCTATCTAAAGCAAAAAGGGAATCAATTGGAAGGCTATCAGGAAATTGTGGAATTGACAACAGGCTAGGAAAATGGGCTTCAAAAAGAGAAAACAAGGAAATCGCGGAGGCTTGGCAGCAGAAGCTGTAGCTTAGTTATGATCAAGATATCACTAAATTTCCAGCATCCAAAGGTTTCCTCTATCTTTGCATCATGCATGTGATATTCAAAGTGTGAAATAGGCCTCGTGGTCATGTATATGTTGGGTGAGGGCAAGATTTGACCTCCTCTGTTTCTGTTATAGGAAACAGTAGTAAGAGGTAGCTTCTGGGAATAGTCATCCTTCTCCACCACCCCAAGATTATAAACAATGGAGCATTCTTCTAAAGAGGAGCCCAAAATACCACCTAGGAAATGTGTGATGGAATGGGAGAGGGAGGGACTGAATGCTCAACTGCTCCCAAGTAACCACTGTCCGTTACCAGACCCTACCGTAAAATGATCTCCAAAGTGTAAAATCTAGTGGAGCGGTGCTAATTGACAGGGGAAGCATCAATATTTGGAATTCTTCCTCCGGGATGATGTGTTTCTTCTCCTCATCCATTGTTTATGTCAGTATGGACACAGAAATATTTATTCTTTGAGTTATAATCCAATAGTGCCATTATTTATCATACTTCTCAGATTTTTCCCTTTGCTCATTGGGAACTCTTACAGATTTATCCCTATGTCCTCTCTCCAAACTAGTCTCTGGATTGGACTAGGTTTCTTTAAATGCAGGGACTTGTCTTATCTGACCTTGCAGAATGGAAAATACCTTAATCCACAGATGTCACTGGGCTTGAAGTTGAAGTTCCTAATTATTCTTCTGACTCAGCAAATACTCTTATGTGTGAGGTTACACAAGAAGCAGCTTTTGTCTAGGGCAGTAACCAACATGTACAGAGTGTTGAACAACTTATGAAGCATGTCCTGAGGCACGATGCCATTCCATCTCCACAACCAACCTGTAAAGCTGATATTCAAGAACAGAACCCACACTGGCCTTGACAGTAGAGCAGAGTCTTAGGGGTCTCCTGCAGGGTCAAGTTTCAATTCCTCAGCTGGTGTATGTAGGGGGGGTCTAGGCAAGGCCAGGGGATTCTAAAGAATGAGCCAGGATGGCTAGGGCAGCAGGTAGCGGACAGTCATCAAACATGTGGTCAAAGGATGCAGTTTAACCACTGCCTACATATGTACATTTTTGAACATTTGGCACAGTCATGGTGGCACAGGCCAGCACAAACTGACTAATAATTTTCTCTGTATACCAGCACTATTTTTCCTGCCTATGGGCACTACTATGCCCATTTTATAAGCTGAGATCAAATAATGTGCTAAGGTTGCAGAGCTACAGATAAACCTGGATTTCCCAGTAGAGTTCTGTTAATGACAACATGAATTTTGGAAGTTAGGAGATGGATTTCAATTTTGTAACTAAACCAGATTCAAATGCACCTTCTACCTTTTCTCAGAATTCCTCCTCACAATAGGAAATGGCATATTATTGCATTCAAATTCCAAACCAAGGGTGCTCAAATTGCCCTGAATCTTTGATGAGACTTCCTATTTACAGGGGAACAAAAGATACATTTTCCTGTTTTTTGTGTGTTTGTTTGTTTTTTGGGGTTTTTTTAATATACATCCAGTTTGTAAGTGGGATCTCCTGTTTTCCAAACTGTGGCCCATCCTTCTATAGAAACACTCTGCTCCAAGGAGCTGGAAGTGGTCATGTCAGTGGTAGCCTGGCCACACAGCTTCCTCCTCCTTCATCTGCTTCACTAGGCTCCTGTGTCTCTGCACAGCGGGGGTTGTTAAGAGGCTCCTGTGCTCTTTGGGAAGTATTTTTAAAATTTTTCCTTCCATCCTTCATTCTCCAGGACAGATTCCTGGATAGAGGTGCAAGTTTGCATTTTCTGCCTTCCAACAGGATAGTCACGTCGAGGCATACACCTGTGTAAGTGTGTGTATGTGTGTGTGTGTGTATGCATGTCGGGGGATTGTGGACAATGAGTTCAATTTTACTTTTTGCTGACTCACTCAAAACCCTAGAGGTCCTTACATAGGACAAGTGCAATTAAAAACAAGACCAAAAAACAAAATCCTCCTCTGCCCTCAATATCTACTAGAACCTGGTCCAACAGGGACCCTGAAGAAGCAATCCTCATAGAAGATACAGCAGTAGGCAACCATGTTTGAAGACAGACTATTTAATTTCTAAGCCTTAAATTCCTTAATAAGGCCTAACGTATGATGTTGTCTTCTAAAGCAAATGAGAAAACTGGTGAAACGTTCTCTACTATAGAGTTAATGCTCAGTTAACGTCAAGTACCGTTATTGTTGTGTTCAGTCCTTTTGGGGTCAGGGTTGACTGGACCATAAGTAAGGAAAACCAATGAATAGACTAACCAACACCCTAGGCCAGGAGTGACATAATTTAATAAATCCTCAGAAATGTGACTGGATAATACTCAGAGGAAAAGGTTATTACTTACAGAAACTGAAGCTGAAAGTTTCAAGATATAGAAGAAAGGTCATACTGGGAATGAGGATGAAGCACAGGAAAGCTCAATTTCTAGGCTTCTGTAATTTTTGCCTCTTTTGAACACTTATTGTGCTACCCGATATACACATTTAATCATATAGTTTTGTTACTTTTTCATTCTTTTTTAAAAGTTTATTTATTTATTTTGAGAGAGACAGAGACAGCAGAAGTCGGGGAGGGGAAGAGAGAGAGAGAGGTAGAAAGAGAATACTAGGAAGGCTCCGTGCTGCCAGCCTGATGTGGGGCTTGGACCCACAAACCATGAGATCATGACCTGTGCTGAAACCAAGAGTCCAACACTTAAACAACCAAACCACCCAGGTGCCCCGTAATTTTGTTACTTTTGACTTTTGAATGCATGTGTGTTGGTTTTGTGTCCCTATACTATTTAGGGTCCAGACAAGAAAACTGCAATTGCTTTATGTTTCTCAAACAGAGAAGACTTAATACAAGGAATTGGTTATACAGTCACTGGAAGAGCTGAAAAGTGAAATAGGACACATAAGGTGAGCAATAGCAGGAAGTTAGGTCTGGGACTGGAAAGAGAAAGGATAGGTTACTAAAGCCCAGGATTTGGGTCATATACTGGAAGCTGGAATCATAATAGGCTGGCAGGTGGCAACTAGGAGCAGGAAGAAAGGGAGTTTTCCAGCAGAAAGTGAGCTACAAAGGAAATACAGCTATGTCAGAAGCACTCCATGAAGAAAAGAGTGGAGAAGTATTCCAGCTCCGTCCTCCTCTTGCCCTTCAGTCTAGTAGCGGTGCCTCCCATTGGGCAAACCATCTGAAAGGCAGAGGGTAACAGAACCTGAGGAATGCTGTTCCCTAAGGAATGGAGCCCAGACTAAAAAGACACTGACCAGCAAGGGCCCAACCATATAAGCTGCTTAGTGTCATCTATGGCCTCTCCAAGGTGTTTCCTGTTTGTAGGTAGTAAAGACATTATTCTTTTCATGAACATTTATTTTTGCCTCTGTTTGGGGTGTGATTTTCCTTAAAGGTAAGAGCTATGAGAACAGAAGCACTGAAATTCCATAGAACAGAAGCACTGAAATTCCATAGTCAAATTCAAGAGAATAGGCTTAAAAGTAAGAAGGATATTTTTAAACTCCTAGAACTCTGTAGCTCATGTCTAATGTTTTTCAGCTACAACCTGATGACTCAGAAGATTTTTTTTTTTGGTTTTGTTTTAGCAAATCTTGATTATCAATGTGATCAGCCCTCTCCCAGATCTGGAGGGAATGATTAGCAGGAGGCTAGCTGTGAACTGAACTAGATAATGTTACACTTGAAAAGGATGCATTCTGCATCCTTAATCTCAAGGACATTTTAAATAGCATTGAAATAAATGTTTGCACATGACCTATGTTGGTGATGAATTCTGAATTTTGGATAATATGTTATGATTTTATGTGTCGCTTTATTACCTTCCCAGTCATTCTGATATATCTATATGTGTATATGTGCATGTGCATGTGTTTTAATTGCATCTTGATTAAATTATCAAAGCAATTGAAATTCCTAGGCAGTTCTTACATTGTGAAAGCTAATTTTAGTTCATCTATGCAGTGTCAGAAATTGTATCCACTTGTAAAGTGTTACTGTATGACACAGATTTTGTCATTTCCATTGCCTCATGGAAGAGAGGTAGATTCCAACAAATTGGCCATTAATATCCTGCTATTGCTGAACACCAACTAGTCAAGTGAGCTAGGCTTCTTCAACATCTGGAAACCCTAAGGGAACTCCTTCCATGCTTACTATTAACTCACCCTGGCACTTATTCTTTTGTTCATGCTTCACCTCAAGGAGTTCACCCATAGGGTATTTATTTTTAAACCAATCCTTGTAAGAACTATCACCTTACCAAGAAACACATCAAAGACTTACTGGATCTTGGGCTGAAAATACCCCTGGATGTCCATGGAGATTGGGATTCCATAGCCGTGAACTTCATTGTTTGTAACATAACTTGTGGCATTTCGTACATTTTTCTCTGAGGTTACCCCCTATTTGTAAAAATATTATCCTTTCTGGAGTCAATCCAGCTGCATGGATGTAGATGGAAGATCCTAAGGAGGTCCTCCAACTTGGCACATTTCCCAATTCATCACTTCCTGAATATGGGATCCAGTGGGAAACTCATGTCTCATTTTTCACTCCTTTAAGTGTGGCAAGTATGTAAAGCTGAATACTGGTGGGGTATCTGCCAGGTTCATATTACGTAACTCACCTCCCCTGAGAATTGCTCCTCTCCATATGCGGGATTGGTCTCCAGGCAGCCATGTTTATGCACCTTGACTTTATCTACATTAATTGGACCTGAGTGGTCAATTGCATGACCTATTCATGGGCAGTTTCTCTATCTCTAGAACTTACAACAGAGAGAATGCCATGCAGACTGGGCTGGTGTCTTGAACCAAGGAGATGTTATATGGGAAGATGTATGGGACAATGTACCATGGCTACCCAAGGGTATGAAGTTCAAGAGGAATCACATGCAAAGAGAGAAAAGACAGAGGTTAAAGTATTGCCTTGAATTCATTACCTATTGCTGTACCTCAAATTACCCCCCAAATAGCATTTTAAAGCCACCAAAATTTATTAGTTTACATAGTTTCTGGGGATCAGAAATCTGGGACCAGCTTAGCTGGGTATTTGTGGCTCAGAGTCTCTCAAGAGTATTCTGTCAACATGTCGGTTGGCTAGAGAATGAACTTCTGAAGTCACTGATGTGGCCTCTGCCAGGAGGATTCTGTTCCTTGCCATATGACTTTCTCTATTACATTGCTTAAATTACATAGCAGCTGCCTTTCTCTACACCTGAGTGAAAAAGAGAGAGAGAGAGCAACCAAGATGGTGGTGGAGCTTAATTTTCCTCTTCTTGAGTGTGTACTTGACTTAGTGACTCTTTCAAAGACAAAAATATGGAAACGGAAAAATAGTAACCATCCAGTGGAGAAACATGGCAGATACCCGCTTAACAAAGTAATCAAGGTTGACATCACCAGTGATAAGTCATGTTGATCTTATATACTACTGATATGATGTAATGAGAAGATTATCTCACCTTGTGGTATTCTTCCCTCAAATCTGTAATCTCAGACTAGTTCTGAGAAAACAGCAGACAAATCCAAATTGAGGGACATTATACAAAATACCTGACCAGTACTCTTTAAAAGTTTAAAACTTACTTAAAAAAAAACTGGGAAATTGTCACAGAATTTAGGAGATTAAAGAAACTTGGTGAATAAATGCGACGAGGTGTCTTGGATTAGATCCTAAAACAGAAAAAGAATGTAAGTAGGAAAACTGGTGAAATCTAAATAAAATTTATGGTTTAATTAATTAATACCAAAATAATAGTTTGGGCAACGTACCGTGGCTATGTCACCGTAAGGGGAAGCAGGGTGAATGAAATATGGAAACCCTTTGTATTACCCTTGTAATTTTTCTGTAAATTTATAATTATTCAAAAGTAAAAAAATATTTTAACAAGTACCCCCTCCCCTGCATTAAACAAATAAAACCAAAGACAATGTACAAACTGACAAACCCTGGGTTCAACTTATATGTGGGTGGATGGGATAGTCTAAGAAGACTTCTCAGAGAGAATAAAGTCCAGTTGCATGCCAAAGAGACTTAAAACTAGAGCTGTAGCTTCATAAAATAATCAAGTAACTTCTAGTAGAATTGTATAGGCTAGGGGTGCCTAAGTGGCTCAGGAGGTTACGTGTTTGACTTCAGCTCAGGTTGTGATCTTGCAGTCTGTGGGTTCAAGCCCTGCATCAGGCTCTGTGCTGACAGCTCAGGGCCTGGAGCCTGCTTTGGATTCTGTGTCTCCTTCTCTCTCTGCCCCTCCGCCACCCATGCTCTGTCTCTGTCTCTCAAAAATGAATAAATGTTAAAAAAAAAAAAAAGAGTTGTACAGGCTCAACAAATGGGGTGGGGGTGGTACATGGGGTAAAAGAGAGAGTAGCACGAGCAATGCTAGAGAAATAATTCTGGGTTCTTGGGATAAAACTGACACAGCACTGATTTCCTGTAGGAAGTTGTGTTAGTCTGCTCAGGCTGCCATAAAAAAAATACCATGGACTGGGTGACTGAAACAACAGAAATTTATTTTCCATGGTTCTGGGGGCTGGGAAGTCCAAGATGACGGAGCCATCATCATCGCATTCTGATGAGGACTCTCTTCCTAGCTTCTTCCTAGGCTGCCTTCTCATTGTGTCTTTTTTTAATGTTTATTTATTTATTTTTGAAGGAGAGAGAAAGAGAGACAGAGAGAAGAGATGGAGAGAGAGAGAAAGAAACAGAGAGAGAGAAAGAGAGAGAGGAGGAGGATGAGTGGGGGGGGGGCAGAGAGAGAGGGAGACAGAATCCCAAGTAGGCTCCTCCCTGTCAACGCAGTCTCACTGTATTATTACATGGTAGGTAGAGATGGTGTCTCTTCTCATAAGGGAACTAATCCCATCATGAGATCCCCAACCTTATAACCTCATTTAAACCTAATTACCCTCCAAAGGCCCCATCTTCAGGTATGCAACATGGAGTTATGGCACCAAGGTAGAAATTTTCAGAGGGAGGACATAAACATTCAGTCCATAACAGAGATCTTAGAAGACAATCCTCTATTTTCCAGCCCTGCACTAGATATACCCCATAATAGACTTAATATGCTGAGGTTATGAAAATAAATATCCCTAAATCTCAGTAGCTTAAATAAATGTTTATTTCTCACTTATGCTTCATGTCCATCATGGGTTGTCAGGGTTTGTGTTCCTATTATCCTCCCTCAGGAACCCAGGGCATAAGGAGTCTTTACCATTAGTTCTTGCTGTAGACAAGGGAAGAGAATGTAACAAATCACACACTGATTTTTTATTTTAGTTTTTATTAAAATTCCAGTTAGTTAACATACAGTGTAATATTAGTTTCAAGTGTATAATACAGCGATTCAACACTTTCATACAACACCTAGAAGTGCATCACAACAAATGCACTCCTTAATCTCCATCACCTGTTTAACCCATCCCCTACCCACCTCCCCTCTGGTAACTATCAGTTTGTCTTCTATAGTTAAGAGTCTGTATCTTGGTTTGCCTCTCTCTTTCCCTCTCTCTTTTTTCCCTTTGCTCATTTGTTTCGTTTCTTAAATTCCACATGAGTGAAATCCTATGGCATTTGTCTTTTTCTGAGTGACTTATTTCATCTAGTATAATACTCTCTAGCTCC